>NC_034192.2:144462-161962 GCF_002021735.2 Oncorhynchus kisutch | reverse complement strand
AGAGAGAGAGAGCGCGAAAGAGAGAGAGAGCGCGAAAGAGAGAGAGAGCGCGAAAGAGAGAGAGAGCGCGAAAGAGAGAGAGCGCGCGAAAGAGAGAGAGCGCGCGAAAGAGAGAGAGCGCGCGAAAGAGAGAGAGAGCGCGAAAGAGAGAGAGAGCGCGAAAGAGAGAGAGAGCGCGAAAGAGAGAGAGAGCGCGAAAGAGAGAGAGAGGCGAAAGAGGAGAGAGCGCGAAGAGAGAGAGAGCGCGAAAGAGAGAGAGAGCGCGAAAGAGAGAGAGAGCGCGAAAGAGAGAGAGAGCGCGAAGAGAGAGAGAGCGCGAAAGAGAGAGAGAGCGCGAAAGAGAGAGAGAGCGCGAAAGAGAGAGAGCGCGAAAGAGAGAGAGAGCGCGAAGGAGAGAGAGAGCGCGAAGGAGAGAGAGAGAGAGAGAGAGCGCGAAGAGAGAGAGAGAGAGAGAGCGCGAAGGAGAGAGAGAGAGAGAGCGTGAAGGAGAGAGAGAGAGAGAGAGCGTGAAGGAGAGAGAGAGAGAGCGTGAAGGAGAGAGAGAGAGCGTGAAGGAGAGAGAGAGAGAGAGAGCGTGAAGGAGAGAGAGCGAGAGAGCGTGAAGGACAGAGAGAGCGTGAAGGAGAGAGAGAGAGCGTGAAAGAGAGAGAGAGAGCATGAAGGAGAGAGAGAGAGAGCGTGAAGGAGAGAGAGAGCGTGAAGGAGAGAGAGAGAGCGTGAAGGTGTGAGAGAGAGAGAGCGTGAAGGAGAGAGAGAGCGAGAGAGAGCGCGAAGGAGAGAGAGAGAGCGAGAGAGAGCGTGAAGGAGAGAGAGCGAGAGAGAGCGTGAAGGAGAGAGAGAGAGAGAGAGCGTGAAGGAGAGAGAGAGAGAGAGAGAGAGAGCGTGAAGGAGAGAGAGAGAGCGTGAAGGAGAGAGAGAGAGAGAGAGAGAGAGAGAGAGAGCGTGAAGGGAGAGAGAGAGAGAGAGAGAGAGAGCGTGAAGGAGAGAGAGAGAGAGAGAGCGTGTAAGGAAAGAGAGGAGAGAGCGTGAAGGAGAACGAGAGAGAGAGAGAGCGTGAAGGAGAAAGAGAGAGAGAGAGAGCGTGAAGGAGAAAGAGAGAGAGAGAGAGCGTGAGGAGAGAGAGAGAGAGAGAGCGTGAAGGAGAGAGAGAGAGAGAGAGAGCGTGAAGGAGAGAGAGAGAGCGTGAGAGAGAGAGCGTGAAGGAGAGAGAGAGAGCGTGAAGGAGAGAGAGTGAAGGAGAGAGAGAGAGCGTGAAGGCGAGAGAGAGAGAGAGAGCGTGAGGAGAGAGCGAGAGAGAGCGTGAAGGAGAGAGAGAGAGCGAGAGAGAGCGTGAAGGAGAGAGAGAGAGCGAGAGAGAGCGTGAAGGAGAGAGAGAGAGCGTGAAGGAGAGAGAGAGAGAGAGCGTGAAAGAGAGAGAGAGAGAGCGTGAAGGAGAGAGAGAGAGAGCGTGAAGGTGAGAGAGAGAGAGAGCGTGAAGGAGAGAGAGAGAAAGCGTGAAGGAGAGAGAGAGAGAGAGCGTGAAGGAGAGAGAGAAGCTGAGAGAGAGCGTGAAGGAGAAAGCGAGAGAGAGAGAAGATGCGTGAGGAGAGAGAGAGAGAGAGAGAGAGCGTGAAGGAGAGAGAGAGAGAGAGAGAGCGTGAAAGGAGAGAGAGAGAGAGAGAGAGAGCGTGAAGGAGAGAGAGAGAGAGAGCGTGAAGGAGAGAGAGAGAGGAGAGAGTGTGAAGGAGAGAGAGAGGAGAGAGGAGCGTTGAGGAGAGAGAAGAGAGAGAGCGTGAAGGAGAGAGAGAGAGAAGAGAGAGAGCGTGAAGGAGAAGAGAGAGAGAGAGAGAGAGAGCGTGAAGGAGAGAGAGAGAGAGAGAGAGAGATGAGAGAAGCGTGAAGGAGAGAGAGAGAGCGTGAAGGAGAGAGAGAGCGCGAAAGAGAGAGAGAGCGCGAAAGAGAGAGAGAGCGCGAAAGAGAGAGAGAGCTGCGAAGAGAGAGAGAGGCGAAAGAGAGAGAGAGCGCGAAAGAGAGAGAGAGCGCGAAGGAGAGAGAGAGAGAGAGAGAGCGCGAGGGAGAGAGAGAGAGAGAGANGAGAGCGTGAAGGAGAGAGAGAGAGAGAGAGCGTGAAGGAGAAAGAGAGAGAGAGAGAGCGTGAAGGAGAAAGAGAGAGAGAGAGAGCGTGAAGGAGAGAGAGAGAGAGAGAGAGAGCGTGAAGGAGAGAGAGAGAGAGAGAGAGCGTGAAGGAGAGAGAGAGAGCGTGAGAGAGAGAGCGTGAAGGAGAGAGAGAGAGCGTGAAGGAGAGAGAGTGAAGGAGAGAGAGAGAGCGTGAAGGCGAGAGAGAGAGAGAGAGCGTGAAGGAGAGAGCGAGAGAGAGCGTGAAGGAGAGAGAGAGAGCGAGAGAGAGCGTGAAGGAGAGAGAGAGAGCGAGAGAGAGCGTGAAGGAGAGAGAGAGAGCGTGAAGGAGAGAGAGAGAGAGCGTGAAAGAGAGAGAGAGAGAGCGTGAAGGAGAGAGAGAGAGAGCGTGAAGGTGAGAGAGAGAGAGAGCGTGAAGGAGAGAGAGAGAGAGAGCGTGAAGGAGAGAGAGAGAGAGCGTGAAGGAGAGAGAGAGAGAGAGAGAGAGCGTGAAGGAGAGAGAGAGAGAGAGAGAGAGAGAGAGAGAGAGAGCGTGAAGGAGAGAGAGAGAGAGAGAGAGCGTGAAGGAGAGAGAGAGAGAGCGTGAAGGAGAGAGAGAGAGAGAGCGTGAAGGAGAGAGAGAGAGAGCGTGAAGGAGAGAGAGAGAGAGAGAGAGAGCGTGAAGGAGAGCGAGAGAGAGAGAGAGCGTGAAGGAGAGAGAGAGAGAGAGAGAGAGCGTGAAGGAGAGAGAGAGAGAGAGAGAGAGCGTGAAGGAGAGAGAGAGAGAGAGGAGAGAGGTGAAGAGGAGAGAGGGGAGAGAGAGAGAGAGAGAGCGTGAAGGAGAGAGAGAGAGAGAGAGCAGTGAAGGAGAGAGAGGAGAGAGAGAGAGCGTGAAGGAGAGAGAGAGAGAGAGAGAGAGAGAGCGTGAAGGAGAGAGAGAGAGAGAGACCGAGAGGCGTGGAAGGAGAGAGGAGAGGAGACGAGAGAGGAGAGAGAGAGCGTGAAGGGAGAGAGAGAGCGGTGAAGGAGAGAGAGGAGAGCGTGAAGGAGAGAAAGGAGAGAGAGAGAGCGTGAAGGAGAAGAGAGAGAGAGAGAGCGCGATAACGCTGAGGCAAATAGGAATGTGCTTTCAAAAGGAAATACGGCTAGAAAAGACATTAACAGGGAGGCAGTTTATGTTCACTACAGATTATACAATGACCTGTGTGATCACTTGTAGGACTTATATGGAGCACTACAGTGTGTGTGTGTGTGTGTGTGTGTGTGTGTGTGTGTGTGTGTGTGTGTGTGTGTGTGTGTGTGTGTGTGTCTTCCACTCCAACAGCAATAGTTCAATGGGGTCAGCTGTCGCTGTAGCCTTCCAGGATCAATATGAAACCTCTCTGCAGAAGCCTGTGATGCACTAACCAATGCATCATGGGAAACAGAGTATTTTCTCCCTCTCTCCCTCACAGTTCTCTGCACTTATTATTTAGTGGGGCCATTTAGAAAACTATTGCACTGTGCATAATTACTTCATGTAAATGTGGTAAAAAGATGGATTCCGATCCAATATATTAAGATATAGCAAGTAGAGTGCTTATCTCAGATTCATAGGCAAGCTTTTATGAGCAGGGCCTAGGCACCGGTCCCAGTTCCTAGTTTTAAATCGACCCCAAATAAATGCAGCCTTGAAAACTGCCCATTTCAAATACAGCTAATATTTCATTTAAACTGTGTGTGTGAGCCAGGAGAACAAAAACGGCTATATGTAATGATCACAGACTTGGCGTTCATGTTCTCATTCGGAAGGCCAATAGAACAGTAGTGTGCACTGACAATAAAGCACTCCGAACAGCAAACATGCACACTTGCAGATTACTGCTAAAGAGTGCTGAGAGCAAGCGTTTACTGATGAAAAATAGACTGAGTTCAGAATGCAGCAAAACTAATAGTAGGATTAAACAGCACATTAGTGTTTCTAGGTCCAAATGCGCAGTGTGTTTAGATTAGTTGCAGACTAGTTGTAAAGATCAGAAACAAGTTTATACCCTCAATCCCTCTTATCCCGACAAATGGATATGGATGCACACACACAGCTGGGTATTAGTGTGGGGGGGCTGATGTTCTTTTCCCATACCTCAGAAGGGTTTTAACCCCAGTCAAGGGCATTCTAACAGTGTTTGTACACGTGAGATGTAGACCTGGCAGAGTGTGAGGCTTTAAGGTGACCTTGTGTCAGTCTAACATCTCTCTCACACACACACACACACAAAATCAGGAAGTGATTCTAGACAACACCCACAATCCCAGAGTATAATAATATAGAACGAACACGGTCATTCAGGACACTTATTCAAAGCAATTCCGAGCCAAGACATTAACTCAATTTACAGTTAACTGCCAAAATATAGGAACCACTTGACTAAATGAGGGGTATAAAGTATATTGAAAGCAGGTGCTTCCACACAGGTGTGGTTCCTGAGTTAATTAACCAATTAACATCCCATCATGCTTAGGGTCATGTATAAAAATGCCCAGTTGCCCATTATTTTGTCTACCATGGCTAGAAGAAGAGATCTCAGTGACTTTGAAAGAGGGGACTCATAGGAGCATAGGGGGTTTAAAGGGTGGGTGGGTGTGTCAGTCATAGTCACGAGATCTCAACCCAATTGGAACACTCCTGATTCTGGAGCAGTGCCTCAGTGTTTTGCACCATGAACAAAACACCAAATGATGGAATTTCTTGTGGAAGAATGGTGTCACATCCCTCCAATAGAGTTCCAGACACTTGTAGAATCTATGACAAGGTACATTGAAGCTGTTCTGGCCTGTGGTGCCCAACACCTTATTAAGACACTTTATGTTGGTGTTGCCTTTATGTTGGTGTTGCCTTTATGTTGGTGTTGCCTTTATGTTGGTGTTGCCTTTATGTTGGTGTTGCCTTTATGTTGGTGTTGCCTTTATGTGACCTGTGTGGGAATAACATTCACAACCCTGGTGTTACCAACCCTACACTCTTACCCACTGAGCAACTTGAGCAGGTGAGAGTGAGCATCAAAATGCATAACAAATACCAAGCGCAAATACAGATTGTTTAAAGAATCCCACTGAGGGAGGAAGGTATACTCCCCTGTAGGGGGCACTACTAATTAGACAACGCTCCTCGCTTGTCGCTCCCTCGGTCTCTCTCGGTCTCTCTCGGTCTCTCTATCCGTCTGTGACCGTCTAATTAAATAGGAGGGCGCTGGGAACATCAAACCTGGTGTGTGTGAGAACAACAGTCAAGGTATTCTTTGATAGAGCTGGACCATTTTAATAGTCCTTTGTCTTTTCCAATCACAGAGGGGCCCTAGAGGGAGAGAGAGCGCCAGGGCTTTCTAATATCCCCCCGTCGTTTGGTTATTTACACACACACACACACACACACACGAGGGGAGAGCTCTGATGTGCTTCTGTGCTTGGAGGTGCGTCTTGACTGGCAGTTGAACCTGTACACTGTGTTTCTAGTGTGTATTGTTACATAAGCAGCAAACCAGGCCAATGAGCCATTTGTATTCTATAGGATTCCTTGAAATACCAACACAACCATCTCCAACTGTTTTCTACTAGCTGGAGTGCTGCCAATCCCTTTCATTTAGTGTAGCGTATCATATTGCTTCTGACCCTAAACTTCCAAACACTCCACAAACAGAAGGTTTAATGATGGATGTTTACCTGTCTATGGGAGGAGCCGGGTAGCTCCAGTGAACCAACACACCCCCTGTGGTGACTATTGATAAAGGTACTGAGCGCCTGCTGGGGAGACTGAGGGGAGACCAATGGAGGAGTGGGAAAAAACAATGGCATGGGGAGAGAGATTCTGAACTGAGATGAACATGCAGGACAGGTACAGCATCTGAACTGAGATGAACATGCAGGACAGGTAGAGCATCTGAACTGATGAACATGCAGGACAGGTAGAGCATCTGAACTGATGAACATGCAGGACAGGTAGAGCATCTGAACTGATGAACATGTAGGACAGGTAGAGCATCTGAACTGATGAACATGCAGGACAGGTAGAGCATCTGAACTGAGATGAACATGCAGGACAGGTAGAGCATCTGAACTGATGAACATGCAGGACAGGTAAAACATCTGAACTGAGATGAACATGCAGGACAGGTACAGCATCTGAACTGATGAACATGCAGGACAGGTAGAGCATCTGAACTGAGATGAACATTTTATTTATTTTTATTTTACCTTTATTTAACCAGGCAAGTCAGTTAAGAACACATTCTTATTTTCAATGACGGCCTGGGAACAGTGGGTTAACTGCCTGTTCAGGGGCAGAACGACAGATTTGTACCATGTCAGCTCGGGGGTTTGAACTCGCAACCTTCCGGTTACTAGTCCAACGCTCTAACCACTAGGCTACGCTGCCGCCCCCATGCAGGACAGGTACAGCATCTGAACTGAGATGAACATGCAGGACAGGTACAGCATCTGAACTGATGAACATGCAGGACAGGTAGAGCATCTGAACTGAGATGAACATGCAGGACAGGTACAGCATCTGAACTGAGATGAACATGCAGGACAGGTACAGCATCTGAACTGATGAACATGCAGGACAGGTAGAGCATCTGAACTGAGATGAACATGCAGGACAGGTAAAGCATCTGAACTGAGATGAACATGCAGGACAGGTAGAGCATCTGAACTGAGATGAACATGCAGGACAGGTACAGCATCTGAACTGAGATGAACATGCAGGACAGGTACAGCATCTGAACTGATGAACATGCAGGACAGGTACAGCATCTGAACTGATGAACATGCAGGACAGGTACAGCATCTGAACTGATGAACATGCAGGACAGGTACAGCATCTGAACTGATGAACATGCAGGACAGGTAAAGAATCTGAACTGAGATGAACATGCAGGACAGGTAGAGCATCTGAACTGAGATGAACATGCAGGACAGGTAGAGCATCTGAACTGAGATGAACATGCAGGACAGGTAGAGCATCTGAACTGAGATGTCCATGCAGGACAGGTAGAGCATCTGAACTGAGATGTCCATGCAGGACAGGTACAGCATCTGAACATGCAGGACAGGTGAAAACAATGGGCCAGAAAGCTTCATTCACCTACCAAGCTCTTTCAGCTGTCTACAATGTGTAGTTGGGAGAGAGTCAACGTATGGCTAAGGGGTGACACTCTTTCCCTGACAGTGGGGAGGGAGGGGTGAGGGGAGAGGAGGTTACATCAGATGACTTGGCCAAGACCTAGCCTCCTACTCTGCTGGCAGCGCAGGAACAAAATGTTAGATCAAAGTAATACATCTAGTATGGCTTCACTAGCATTGTTTCAGGAGATACTCTCTCTCTCTGTGTGAAGAGTATGTCATCTCGCAGCCAAAATTACAACTTGCACTAAGGGACAGAGGAACAATATGGAGTGAATCGACACCTGTGTGTAGTGTGTGTGTGTGTGTGTGTGTGTGTGTGTGTGCGTGTGTGTATGTGTGAGTGCAGTGCAATGACTGTGTCCTGTCTACCACTGTGTACCAGCCAACTGCAGAGGCTGATAGAAAAGCTGACAATATGTCTCTTTGGTTCAATGTTCCAGATACACAAAACCAATATTTCACACCATCACCCTATATGGTGTACCTTACTGGCTCTCTTAGTAGACTGCAAAACAATCTGTGGCCCAAGACATATCAAAGGCCTGAGGCTAATCACAATGGACAGTAACGCTGCTATTTGGATTGGTCTGCACCTCTGTCCTCCACAGCGAAGACGTTCTGTAGAACATCCGTACGAGGCGTGAATAAGCTCCAGTAGAGGCTGTAGTAGCAGGCTGGCAGGAGGGGTAATACATGCACCCATCTTAATATGCACATCAGAGTAATTGAGCACAAACGTCAGCAGCAGGAATATTTTCACTCCTATATATTTCTATGGGGGTCATTTTTACAACAATCAGGATACTGGGGTGGGTGACAAGGGATGGGGACAACGACAGGGTACAACAGGTGTGTGTGGAGTTAGGTTTGAGTGTACAAAACATTAAGAACACTTGCTCTTTCCACGACAGACTGACCAGGTGAATCCAAGTGAAAGCTATGATCCCTTATTGACTTTAAATCAGTGTAGATGAAGGGGAGGAGACAGGTTAAAGAAGGATTTAACCATGAGACAATATTTAAGTGCCTTTAAACGGGGAATGTTAGTAAGTGCCAGGCGCACTGGTTTCACCTTAATCAACAACCATATGCTTTCTCTTTTGCCAATTACACTCGATGACCTTTCCTTGTGGATTCACTGGGAGAGAGACAGACACACACGTAGGCCTCTTCTCTAATCAAGAACACTGACATCTGCTACTATAACGTATTGATCAGTATGCAGCTCATATTTCTCTGCCAGACTTAAATGAATAACCAGAACCCCCCCAATATGTCTTCTACCCCTCACTCAGCCACCCCATCCTGTAAATCCATCTCGATGCTATGTGGTCAAACGACATGGCCATTAGCCTGGCACTCAGCTGGGCAGGATTTAATGAACAACAGTCATCGAGTGTCTGACTGGAGACAGCAGGAGCACACTATCTGTCAGTGTTGTTAACAAACAGCCTTTAACAACTGTCATTGTCTGTGGTGTTAACAAACAGCCTTTAACAACTGTCATTGTCTGTGGTGTTAACAGCCTTTAACAACTGTCATTGTCTGTGGTGTTAACAAAGAGCCTTTAACAACAGTCATTGTCTGTGGTGTTAACAAAGAGCCTTTAACAACTGTCATTGTCTGTGGTGTTAACAGCCTTAAACAACAGTCATTGTCTGTGGTGTTAACAAAGAGCCTTTAACAAATGTCATTGTCTGTGGTGTTAACAAAGAGCCTTTAACAACAGTCATTGTCTGTGGTGTTAACAAAGAGCCTTTAACAACAGTCATTGTCTGTGGTGTTAACAAAGAGCCTTTAACAAATGTCATTGTCTGTGGTGTTAACAAAGAGCCTTTAACAACAGTCATTGTCTGTGGTGTTAACAAAGAGCCTTTAACAACAGTCATTGTCTGTGGTGTTAACAAAGAGCCTTTAACAACAGTCATTGTCTGTGGTGTTAACAAAGAGCCTTTAACAACAGTCATTGTCTGTGGTGTTAACAAAGAGCCTTTAACAATAGTCATTGTCTGTGGTGTTAACAAAGAGCCTTTAACAACAGTCATTGTCTGTGGTGTTAACAAAGAGCCTTTAACAATAGTCATTGTCTGTGGTGTTAACAAAGAGCCTTTAACAACAGTCATTGTCTGTGGTGTTAACAAAGAGCCTTTAACAACAGTCATTGTATGTGGTGTTAACAGCCTTAAACAACAGTCATTGTCTGTGTTAACAGCTTTTAACAGCCGTTTTCTGTCTGTGGTATTAACAAAGAGCCTTTACTCACCAGCCTGCACCTGTACTCACACACTGCAGAGGCTAACACGTAGTCTTACAGAGAAAGGCTGTGTGTGTGTGTGTGTGTGTGTGTGTGTGTGTGTGTGTGTGTGTGTGTGTGTGTGTGTGTGTGTGTGTGTGTGTGTGTGTGTAAAATGTCTATGTCACATCATGTGATTGTGCATGAGTACCTTCTTAATAAAACATCCTTGAGGATATGGGTCGTCCTTTTAAAATTGCAGCGTACTACTGCACAGCTTGCGTGGTGGCGGCAGATTTCTATGGCACGTTATTTAAGTGCCAACCACTGGTACCATTAATACTAGTTAGTGCTAGTTTGACCACCAGAGGGCATCTTTGAGAAGCATTTGATAGCCTTCAAAAGTGGCTGTACTAGAGAATTTAAAACCTTTTATTGTAAGAACATAGTATATGGGGGACTGACTTTAAGAAATGTTAATTCATTTGATGAATATTATGGTGTTTCTATTCCAAGCATAATCAGTGCTCTAACTCCCCCTTGTGGTGGTCTGGAGCAATGAAGTGGTGACGCAGGGTACCGTACTGAACCACAAATGACCTCTAACTCCCGCAGCATAATGGCATAATTTCCGTTAGGATGGGACGGAAAATATACAAAGATGGGCTATTAGCTAAAGAATCGCCATGTCGTCTGCGGGCACGCGGGAGACCGGGGTTCAATTCCCCAACGGGGGGGAAGAACTAGGCTGTCCTTGTAAATAAGAATTTGTTCTTAACTGATTCCATGTGTGTTATTTCATAGTTGTGATTTCTTCACTATTATTCTACAATGTAGAAAAAAGTACAAATAAAGAAAAACCCTGGAATGAGTAGGTGTCCAAACTTTTGAGGACATCAAGACGTTTTGGCTAGAGAAATTGATGATACTACAATGCAACAAATACACTGATCATCTCAGCAAGGTTGTTCCCGTGGTTGTGGAGCAGGGTGGAGGTGCAACTAAAATGTAGTTTAAATAACCATCTGCATTTTGAAAGTCTTTTTTCAAGTTATTTTAATAACTAAAGCATAAAGATGTTGATGAAGAAATACTGTACTGCTGTTTTGAGTTAGAAATGTAACACTTCGAATACATTGCAGATAGGGGGGGGGATGTTCACATCTACAGTAGCCAGGCTATAAAGGCTATTGTCCTGATAATCAGGCTACTAGTGTTTGAAAACACATTTTCCATCACTACTGTAAATAAAAACACAGCATCTTGTTTACATTCTTTATTGTAAACATAATGTCACAAATAATTTGTATCCATCTTTCCAATGAGTTGTAGAGTTTGGGATTAATTTAATTAATATTATGGTGTTTATATTCCAAGAAAAATGAAAAACCCTCTGGGTTTCCTTGGGATGGGACTGAAAATATGGCGCTGTACGTGACAGTCGGGAGTAGGCTACAGTGCTGGGCTATTTAGTTAAATAATCCCTGTGTCGTGTGCGGCATCGAGGCAAGTCTATTGTTCAGCTACCTGCTAGAACAGCATGAACGTTTCCCTATTTAGAGCCATTATTAGTGCAATGCCCCTTAAAGTGTTGCTCTGTGCTACCCAGTGTGGCGGGGGTCCACCCCCCCTTCCCTCCTCCTCCCTTCCCCATGGGCTAGGTCGGTCTTCTGTGCGTGGCTTTGCGGCCCATCCCATGCCCCCTGCCTTTCAGTGGATACAGCTGGAGAGTCCCATTGTGCGCCACTCGGGAGCCATGAACAATATGACCAATATATATTGTCCTGCTAATAACAGGGTTAATAATATACCTGTCAGACTATCCAAGGGGCTTTTATATAATTCTAACGGAATAATAATAATAATAGCTTTGTTTAAAAAATAACATTTTGGAGATGATTTCGTTTTCAAATAATGTAAAATGAGTGAGAAAAAGGCCCTTCTTGAACATGGGGTGAGACATTGTTACTAATTTGTAAATAAAGCCAGTTTGTTATTTCTGTCTTTAGAGGGAGAGAAACCAAAAAACTACAGTCATCTCATGGGTGTCCCAGTCGAGGCCGGCACGGGTATTGAACCAGAACACAGCTTGCACTACTATGCAGTGTGTTAGATCGTTGCACTACTCAGGCGCTGTATAACGTGACTGGTCAGGAGTGTTCTATACTACTACAGTAAGAGAAAAATAATACTAACAAAATAAAATAAGAACCTTAGTGTAACAACAGTTTTGGTAAGTAATACTGAAGTCGTGCTCAATTATTAGTTTCTATTTAGGTTTATGTTGCCCATTCATTGTCAGTTAGAGACACCGTAGTACCCAAAAGCATAATCAGTGCTCTAACTCCCCCTTGTGGTGGTCTGGAGCAATGAAGTGGTGACGCAGGGTACCGTACTGAACCACAAATGACCTCTAACTCCCGCAGCATAATGGCAAAACTTTTAGTGGAGCAACCACTGTAGTGACACAGACACCCAATACCCCTACACATCTCTGCAAATGTCACAGATGGGAGGAAGTTGCAATTTGTGTGTGTGTATAAAATAATGGATTACGCATATGCATGTGAATATTGAGCTTGAGTGTGTCTCATATCGCCACTGACAGCCATTAGAGACAAGGGGAGGACTGTACGGAATATATACAGTCTATTTCTTGTCATGTGGGATTGATTGACTATATAACGGTGTAGCAAAGCTACTGCACATATTTGTTGAGACACAATTTTCTGTAACCTTGGGGTTAGACACACACACCTCTCCCTTCTAGCCTATTCTCTTGGCCCAATCAGATGATTCTCCTCCATTCATACTAGTCAGATCTTCCTGCCTTAAAGGATTCTGCCTGGCTGGCTCTGTGGCTCGTCCTTCTCTTTGAGCTCCAGCTCTCCTTGGAGACCAGGGGGAGGAGGGGGGGCTCGCTGCCGCTGCGGTTGAGATCAGAGCCCTTTCTCTGGGGTGCGGGGGACCCGGAGGGCAGCCTGGAGAGGTCAGACATTGTGCTGGGGTAAGCTGGCGCGGGATTACTCCCTCTCTCTCTTTTAGTCACGCTCTTTAAAATAAAACTCTGCTGCAGCTGATTCCGATGGATGAACTAAACGGAAGAGGACACGCTTATTAAAAGGCCCCCACACACACACACACTGTCTGATCAAGCTGACAGACTGCCTGACAGAACTGACACACACTCTTCTACAAAGGTGTGTGTATGACGGCAGAGAAGAGAGGGGCAGGACTGGGCCTGTGACCTCAACATGGTAGGAGCCAGTCAGCCAGGCATTTGACAACTCAATAAGGGTACAACAGACACACGGGTTGATGTGAAACGGGTATCGCCACGTTGGACAGCCCAGGTGGTAAGAGACAAAACATTGCTGTGAGATTGTGTGTGCACAGCAGGAAGTGAGAAAAGAGAGGAGAGAGGGATCTCTCCGAGGTTTTCAGGATGACAGCTGCTGTGTGTGTGGTAGTGTGTGTGTGTGGAGCAGCGTGTTCATGCCTTCACCAGGATCATGCCGGCATACAACAAGCACTGTTGTCATGGGAACCTTGGCTATTCTACAAAAAGGGGGCAACTGCGAGCCAGATACACACACTTACCAGGGTTTCTTTCGGTTAGGAAAATGTGGCGCTGGACATTTGACAGGCATCATTTTAATTTTCCTGGCATTTGAGAAATGTACCGGACCCACATGCATTGGGTGGTTACTTGATTAGGGTGTCCACCCACGGTGCTCAGAAAGACAGAAATCACACATACATTATGGTAATTCATGTTAACAGAACATGCACGTCGAGGATGCAATGACGTGTGTCCTTACCGCGCAATTTGAACATGTTACAATAACTGTCCACATGTCCTTTTCCTCAGCCAACAAGAAGCCAAACCAACAGCAACATCCCTAGCCTGGGTTGAGTTTGGGAAAGACCATTTCAACCAGAAAAAGCATTCCATGCATCATTACATTGGCAGAGTTACTATTCATAATGTGATGAGTAGATTGGAAAGTCATCATTTAATATAACTCGATCACTGTTGGAAAAGACCATTCAATGCAACACATGGCTGAGCGTGTGTAACAGCCTGGGATATAGGCTGTATAAGATACGTTTCTTATTGCTTTGCACGGGACAAACACAGTTCATTCAATACTACTACACGTTATATGACTGGAGACATGAGGAGAATCTTTTTGAACAGGGTAGCCGAACTCTAACAGGCCTATGACAATGAGAGACACAACCAACTGGAGGAGGACAACAAACTAAATGAACGTGGCACTGACTCAACAATGACAGAGTGGATATAGGCAGAGCACACTCACCGGGGATATGGCCGATCTCTGCTGGTGCGGTTAAATACAGATGACAGTATTTATTACAGCAACAGCCATTTGCAATCCAAACTATGTTTAACTGTGAGTGAATTTTGAAACACTGTGATATGGCTGACTGGGCACCTCTACTTTTCACTGACAGTCACAACTCCACAATCATCTATTTGGTATTCGCAACGTGAGCTTTTCCAAATTGTGTGTGCTGCCCAAATTGTGTGTGCTGCCCAAATTGTGTGTGCTGCCCAAATTGTGTGTGCTGCCCAAATTGCGCGCGCTGCCCAAATTGCGCGCGTTGCCTTTCCTTCTGACTGTAGGCAATAGGATTTAAAACAATACACAACTTATAAAGGCTGGAGGAAGCTAATGATCCTCTGTGGCCAAATCATGCTTTAGTAGCCTATTTGGAACCATTTTATTTATTTCTGTATAGACAGGAGTTGGCTAACTAGGCTATATCATTTTGCCATGAGCATTTGGTGTCCTAGCAGTGAAAGAAAGTAGAAAACCAGCAGAACAATGGCACATGGAAGTCTGTATCAAATCATTGCCACCAAGGATAGTTGGATTTGCCAAGATACTTTGAAACAAGGTAAAACACGTCTCATAATATGTATTCAAATATTCAGGTGTCAAACAATTAAGTAGCTACAGGTTTTCAAAATGCATACTGCCTACAGCTCATTGCAAAGTGGTGTGACGTGCTGATGAAGCCTGGCTTCTGTTGCTTATGCAGTTGAATGACAAATGGGAAGCGAGCTTTAATTACCAGTTCAGAAAACAAATAATTGCTATTTTCAATGGTTGTCCCAAAAATATTTCTAAAACACAATTGTGTTTAGAATTGAACAATGATTGGGTTTATAAAAGTGCTGTCTGACTGATTTGCCACTCAAAGGCTCTGCATCTCTATTCTGTGCACGTGTTAAGATACATAACGAACACACACACGCGCCAATCTGATTCCACTAAAGTATGCAAATTAACCCATAGACCAATAAACATGACCAGCCTAATGTAGCTCCATCAATGAATAGGCTAAAAAGCATCATTTCACAACAGGATTGGTTCTTTATTGGCTTTTCAATTTTTTAAAGGCCAAAAGCCAGCTATTACCGACTAACAGAAACCCTGACACACACATGGAAAACACAACACACAGCAAATTATATTAGCAAAAGAAACACATAAATATACACTACTAGCTTATTAGAACCCAAATGAGACCCCTGTAAGCTGTGGAAGTGCCAGTGGCTTGCTATTCAGGGGCCTATCAGCAGTCCCCAATGCCTCACTCCTGTTCGTACAAAAACTATGTTTACACAACAAGACAAAAATTCTTGCCACAACAAGGCAATTCGATCCCCACTAACGCTGAGTACGGGGCAATATTAAGAGAATGGGTGGGAGGGAGTGTGGAGGTAGAGAAAGAGAGGGAGAGGTAGAGGGATGAGAGAAAGAGAGGTAGAGAAAGAGAGGTAGACAGACTAGAGAGAAAGAGAGGTAGACAGACTAGAGAGAAAGAAAGAAAAGGAGACCCTAGCAAGATAATGATTGAGAGAAAGAGAGGTAGAGTTAGAGGGACTAGAAAACAAATTACGTAGACAGAAACTGGTTGAGAAAAAGCAAGGGAAGCGAGAGAGAGAAAGAAGGAGAGAAGAGGGAAATCAAGGGAAGCGAGGGAGAGAAAGAAGGAGAGAAGAGGGAAAGCAAGGGAAGCGAGAGAGAGAAGAAGGAGAGAATGAAGAGGGAAAGCAAGGGAAGTGAGAGAGAGAAGAAGAGGAGAGAATGAAGAGGGAAAGCAAGGGAAGCGAGAGAGAGAAGAAGAGGAGAAGAGGGAAAGCAAGGGAAGCGAGAGAGAGAAGAAGAGGAGAAGAGGGAAAGCAAGGGAAGCGAGAGAGAGAAGAAGAGGAGAAGAGGGAAAGCGAGAGAGAGAAGAAGAGGAGAAGAGGGAAAGCAAGGGAAGCGAGAGAGAAGAAGAGGAGAGAATGAAGAGGGAAAGCAAGGGAAGCGAGAGAGAGAAGAAGAGGAGAAGAGGGAAAGCAAGGGAAGCGAGAGAGAGAAGAAGAGGAGAAGAGGGAAAGCAAGGGAAGCGAGAGAGAGAAAGAAGAGGAGAGAATGAAGAGGGAAAGCAAGGGAAGCGAGAGAGAGAAGAAGAGGAGAGAATGAAGAGGGAAAGCAAGGGAAGCGAGAGAGAAGAAGAGGAGAAGAGGGAAAGCAAGGGAAGCGAGAGAGAAGAAGAGGAGAGAATGAAGAGGGAAAGCAAGGGAAGCGAGAGAGAGAAGAAGAGGAGAAGAGGGAAAGCAAGGGAAGCGAGAGAGAGAAGAAGAGGAGAAGAGGGAAAGCAAGGGAAGCGAGAGAGAGAAGAAGAGGAGAAGAGGGAAAGCAAGGGAAGCGAGAGAGAGAAGAAGAGAAGAGGGAAAGCAAGGGAAGCGAGAGAGAAGAAGAGGAGAAGAGGGAAAGCAAGGGAAGTGAGAGAGAGAAGAAGAGGAGAGAATGAAGAGGGAAAGCAAGGGAAGCGAGAGAGAGAAGAAGAGGAGAAGAGGGAAAGCAAGGGAAGCGAGAGAGAGAAGAAGAGGAGAAGAGGGAAAGCAAGGGAAGCGAGAGAGAAGAAGAGGAGAGAATGAAGAGGGAAAGCAAGGGAAGCGAGAGAGAAGAAGAGGAGAGAATGAAGAGGGAAAGCAAGGGAAGCGAGAGAGAGAAGAAGGAGAGAATGAAGAGGGAAAGCAAGGGAAGCGAGAGAGAGAGAAGAGAAGAGGGAAAGCAAGGGAAGCGAGAGAGAGAAGGAGAGAATGAAGAGGGAAAGCAAGGGAAGCGAGAGAGAGAAGAAGAGGAGAGAATGAAGAGGGAAAGCAGGGGAAGCGAGAGAGAGAAAGGAGAGAATGAAGAGTGAAAGTGGAGCAGGAAGAAGCAGAGGGTAGAAGATATAATAAAGCAGTGATGGTAGTGTTTCATTCCCTCAACAATTACTACAATTATCACCCTAATCACACATGTCATCCAGGGACCGCAAACAGAAGTGCTGACGACGGCCTTTAACCAGATGAGAGGAGGGGGAGATGGAGGGATAGGGGAGGATAAAAGACAACAATAATGAGGAGAAAGGGAGGGAGAGAGAGGCTAAGGCAGAACTGATAAACTTAGGTCATCAAAGGTTTAGAGCGCACAAAAAGTAAGAAAAGGGGAAGAGGACGGAGGAAGAGAAGGTCCATCCATAATTCAGAGGTGTGTGTGTGTGTGTGTGTGTGTGTGTGTGGTGCTCCTATTGTCCCTGCTTTGTAAAGGTCACACACACGTAGCAGAGGGAAACATTGTTGTTACGATCACTCCCGATCAATAGCACTGCACTGACGAGACGGACCTGGATGGGGAGAGGTGCATGCTAGTTGAGTGTGTAGGTACAGGACCCAACAAGGTGTTCAGGAAAGGGGATTTGAGTAAAGACATTAAAGAATGATGATTTCCTGGTCAAATAAATGTTAAAGGTTAGCTGAGTCAAAGGCTCATTAAAAGGTTAAATAAGACAACTAAGAAAAGCCATGATAACCCTGTGTGTGTGTGTGTGTGTGTGTGTGTGTGTGTGTGTGTGTGTGTGTGTGTGTGTGTGTGTGTGTGTGTGTGTGTGTGTGTGTGTGTGTGTTGGAAGGGCATTTGATGGTTTTGGAAGGACATGCTGGGC
>NC_034192.2:124462-139462 GCF_002021735.2 Oncorhynchus kisutch | reverse complement strand
CCGTGGCATAGAGGAGTTTATGGGGGACAATCCTTTCCCTCCATCTCTCTGCCGTGGCATAGAGGAGTTTATGGGGGACATTCCTTTCCCTCCATCTCTCTGCCGTGGCATAGAGGAGTTTATGGGGGACATTCCTTTCCCTCCATCTGTCTGCCGTGGTGTAGAGGAGTTTATGGGGGACATTCCTGTCTCCTCCATCTCTCTGCCATGGCGTAGAGGAGTTTATGGGGGACATTCCTTTCCCTCCATCTCTCTGCCGTGGCGTAGAGGAGTTTATGGGGGACATTCCTTTCCCTCCATCTCTCTGCCGTGGCGTAGAGGAGTTTATGGGGGACATTCCTTTCCCTCCATCTCTCTGCCGTGGCATAGAGGAGTTTATGGGGGACATTCCTGTCTCCTTCATCTCTCTGCCGTGGCGTAGAGGAGTTTATGGGGGACATTCCTTTCCCTCCATCTCTCTGCCGTGGCATAGAGGAGTTTATGGGGGACATTCCTTTCCCTCCATCTCTCTGCCGTGGCATAGAGGAGTTTATGGGGGACATTCCTGTCTCCTTCATCTCTCTGCCGTGGCGTAGAGGAGTTTATGGGGGACATTCCTTTCCCTCCATCTCTCTGCCGTGGCATAGAGGAGTTTATGGGGGACATTCCTTTCCCTCCATCTCTCTGCTGTGGCATAGAGGAGTTTATGGGGGACATTCCTGTCTCCTCCATCTCTCTGCCGTGGCATAGAGGACTTTATGGGGGACATTCCTTTCCCTCCATCTCTCTGCCGTGGCGTAGAGGAGTTTATGGGGGACATTCCTGTCTCCTCCATCCTATAAGTCAGTACTATTAAAGAGGGCCACGGATAACGCCATCTCTCACACACTGGCACTAGGTAAGGGGACCGGGTGCGTTCATGGTTAGGTTGTCGCCTATTGAAGAGGCAATGTTCCGGTGCTTGAATTTAATTCAATAAACCATATTGGCATGAGATGCATGTAAATACTACTAAAGTAAAACCGTTCTGAATAAAAGTAGTGGATGGAAGAAGACATCCATGTATTCTATATAAATCACATAAGGAAATTATATTGAGAATAGTATTGGTGGTTTAATGCTTTAAAGACCCTACAAAAAAAACTGTCCCCAGGGGGAGAATTCTCAGTGTCCCCAAGTCTGTCTGGCCTATAAAACATACCATCTATTATTTAACTACACACACACACACTTTCACTACAGTGCCTTCGGAAAGCATTCAGAGCCCGACTTCTTTCACATT
Organism: Oncorhynchus kisutch; assembly: GCF_002021735.2. Classification (NCBI taxonomy): domain Eukaryota; kingdom Metazoa; phylum Chordata; class Actinopteri; order Salmoniformes; family Salmonidae; genus Oncorhynchus; species Oncorhynchus kisutch. Next base: position 138,201 of record NC_034192.2, on the reverse strand, counting down.
TTGTTACGTTACAGCCCTATTCTATAATGGATTTTAAAAAATTAAAAGTAACTCAATCTACACACAATACCCCATACTGACATAGTGAAAACAGGTTTGACATTTTTGCAAATGTATTACAAATAAAAAAGAGAAATAGCATTAAGTATTCAGACCCTCTGCTATGAAATTTGAAAACGAGCTTAGGTGCATCCTGTTTCCATTGATCATCCTTGCGATGTTTCTACAACTTGATTGGAGTCCAAGGCCTCAAAGAACTCAGTGGCCTCCATCATTATTAAATGGAAGTTTGGACCCACTCTCAGAGCTCCAGAGTTCCTGTGGAGAAGGGCCTGGTCAGGGTGGTGACCAAGAACCCAATGGTCACTCTGACAGAGCTCCAGAGTTCCTCTGTGGAGAAGGGCCTGGTCAGGGTGGTGACCAAGAACACGATGGTCACTCTGACAGAGCTCCAGAGTTCCTCTGTGGAGAAGGGCCTGGGGTCAGGGTGGTGACCAAGAACCCGATGGTCACTGACAGAGCTCCAGAGTTCCTCTGTGGGGAAGGGAGAACCTTCCAGAAGGACAACCAAGGACAACTCCGCCAATCAGGCCTTTATGATAGAGTGGCCAGATGGAAGCCACTCCTCAGTAAAAGGCAGATGACAGCTCGCTTGGAGTTTGCCAAAAGGCACCTCTCAGATCATGAGAAACAAGATTCTCTGGTCTGATGAAACCAAGACTGAACTGTTTGACCTGAATGCTAAGAGTCACATCTGGAGGAAACCTGGCAACATCCCTACAGTGAAGCACGTTGGTGGCAGCATCATGTGGGGATGTTTTTCAGCGGCAGGGACTGAGAGTCTAGTCTAGTCATGATCGGGCCAACGGTGAACAAAGCAAAGTACTAAGAGATCCTTGATGAAAAGGACTTCAGACGGGGGCGAAGGTTCGCCTTCCAACAGGACAATGACCCTAAGCACACAGCCAAGCCAACGTAGCTTCGGACAAGTCTTAATGTCCTTGAGTGGCCCAACCAGAGCCCAGACTTGAACCCGATCGAACATCTCTGGAGAGACCTGAAAATAGCTGTGCTGCGACGCTCCCCATCCAACCTGAGAGCATGAGAGGATCTGCAGAGAAGAATGGGAGAAACTCCCCATACTGCTGTGCCAAGCTTGTAACATCAAACCCAATAAGACTCAAGGCTGTAATCGCTGCCAAAGGTGCTTCAACAAAAGGGTCTGAACACTTATGTAAATGTGATGTGTTTATTTTTAATACATTTGCAAAAATGTCAAAGTCGAGGGGTCTGAATAATTTCTGAATGCACTGTATATCGGCACAAGCATGTCAGCTCACCGAGACCTGACTGTGCATACAAATGAACACATGAATGTACACAAAGAGATGGAAAGTGCTAGATAGAGAGAGGGAGACAGGAGGAAGAGAGAGGGATGAGAGATCGAAAGTGCTAGATAGAGAGAGGGAGATGGGAGGAGGAGAGAGAAATGAGAGATGGAAGCTCTAGATAGAGAGAGGGAGACAGGAGGGAGAGAGGGATGAGAGATGGAAAGTGCTAGATAGAGGGAGACGGGAGGAGGAGAGAGAAATGAGAGATGGAAGCTCTAGATAGAGAGAGGGAGACAGGAGGGAGAGAGGGATGAGAGATGGAAAGTGCTAGATAGAGGGAGACGGGAGGAGGAGAGAGAAATGAGAGATGGAAGCTCTAGATAGAGAGAGGGAGACAGGCGGAAGAGAGAGGGATGAGAGATGGAAGCGCTAGATAGAGAGAGGGAGACAGGAGGAAGAGAGAGGGATGAGAGATGGAAAGTGCTAGATAGAGAGGGAGACGGGAGGAGGAGAGAGAAATGAGAGATGGAAGCGCTAGATAGAGAGATGGAAGCACTAGATAGAGAGAGGGAGACGGGAGGAGGAGGGAGGGATGAGAGATGGAAGCGCTAGATAGAGGGAGACGGGAGGAGGAGAGAGGGATGAGAGATGGAAGCGCTAGATAGAGGGAGACGGGAGGAGGAGAGAGGGATGAGAGATGGAAGCGCTAGATAGAGAGAGGGAGACGGGAGGAGGAGGGAGGGATGAGAGATGGAAGCGCTAGATAGAGATAGGGATACGGGAGGAGGAGGGAGGGATGAGAGATGGAAGCGCTAGATAGAGAGGGAGACGGGAGGAGGAGGGAGGGATGAGAGATGGAAGCGCCAGATAGAGGGATACGGGAGGAGGAGAGAGGGATGAGAGATGGAAGCGCTAGATAGAGAGGGAGACGGGAGGAGGAGAGAGGGATGAGAGATGGAAGCGCGGCACTTGTGTAATCTGACTCACGCCAAACAATTCAGACGTGAATGGAAATCAATGCAAAGCGCCAGACGAAGGAGAAATCCAATATGGTCTTGGAGTGAGAGGCAAAATAGACATTAAAAGGCTCAAATGAAGGATGCACTTTGTCACCCAGAACCTGGTGAGCAGGAGAATGTTAAACAGGCCTAGCCACCTCCAAATGCATAGTGGGTGATTCTCATACAGGCTGGCTTCACAGGAGGCTGCTGAGGGGAGGACGACTCATAATAAATGTGGAACAGATTCAACTGAATGGCATCAAACACCTGGGAACCATGTGTTCAATGTGTTTGATACCATTCCACCAATTCCACTCATTACCACGAGCTCATCCTCCCCAATGAAGGTGCCATCAACCTGCGGTGGCAGGCTTGGATAAATTATAGGGTTGGGCAGGTGGTTCATAATGCTGCAGGTAAAGGTACCATTTCCAATACTAGAATTTCTTTCAAACTTCCACAGAAAGGGTGGACAGGCTTCCCCACAAACCTACCGACACTCTGTGGGGGGCCCAATCCCAGTCCCCCACAAACCCACCGACACTCTGTGGGGGGCCCAATCCCAGTCACCCACAAACCCACGACACTCTGTGGGGGCCCCAATCACAGACACCCACAAACCCACCGACACTCTGTGGGGGGCCTAATAACAGACACCCACAAACCCACCGACACTCTGTGGGGGGCCCAATAACATACATTAGCATTAAAGCTTCTTGAGCAGCGAGGGAGTCTGTGCCCGGTAATCTGTGGTGACTGACTGAGTGAATGTTGCTGTGCGGGCCACATGAGTCATTGCCCCCCATTCCCGCCTGCCCAGCTGTCCTGTCGGGATGTGCTGCCAACCCCGTGTCAGCCTGGGAACAGGGGGCGCTGGCCATCTAACTTTAACACATGACTCGTACAGTGCTGTCACTGACCAATGGTGGACATGAGAACAGGAAGGGCCAGAGAGGTGCCATGGAGAGACAGAGTGACCTGATGTGTCTGGGATGAGTTGATTCAGCTCTGATATTGTATAGCCTACTAGATACTGCAGTGATAAAATCAACTGTCCACACATACAGTACCTTCACACACCTTTGCCCACATGTTGTTACAAAGTGGGATTAAAATGATTTCCTTGTCATTTTTTGACAACGATCTACACAAAATACTGTAATGTCAGTGGAAGAAATATATTTATCTTGTAATTTATATGGAAAACAAAACTAATATATCTTGATGTCTCTAAGAGCTATTTTTGCCCATTATTCTTTAAAAAGTTCATCAAACTCTGTCAAGTTGGTTGTTGATCATTGCCAGACAGCCATTTAAGTCTTGCCATAGATTTTCAAGCCGATTTAAGTCAAAACTGTAACTAGGCCACTCAGGAACATTCAATGTCATCTTGGTAAGCAACTCCAGTTTGGCCTTGTGTTTTAGTGAATTTGTCTCCCAGTGTCTGTTGGAAAGCAGACTGAACCAAGTTTTCCTCTACGATTTTGCCTGTGCTTAGTTCTATTTAGTTTATATTTATCAACAACAACTCCCTAGTCCTTGCCGATGACAAGCATACCCAAAACATGATGCAGCCACCACCATGCTTGATAATATGAAGAGTGGTACTCAGTGATGTGTTGGATTTGCCCCAAACAAAAAGTAAATTTCTTTCCCACATTTTTTACAGTATTACTTTAATGCCATCAGGATATTTTTATTCTGTACAGGCTTCCTTCTTTTCACGCTGTCATTTATGCTAGTTGTGGAGAAATCCCTGAGCAGTTTCCTTCCTCTCTGGCCACTGAGTTAGGAAGGGCGCCTGTTTCCTGAATGGGTGTATTGATACACCATCCAAACTGTAATTAATAACTTCACCATGCTCAAAGGGATATTCAATGTCTGCATCTACTAATAGGTGCCCTTCTTTGCGATTCATTGAAAACCTCCCTGGTCTTAGTGGTTGAATATGTTTGCGAAATTCACTGCTCGATTGAGGGACCATACAGATAATTGTATGTGTGGGGTACAAAGATGGGGTAGTCATTTAAAAATAATGTTAAACACTATTATTGCAAACAGTGAGTCCATGCAACATGTGACTTGTTAAGCACATTTCACCTCAAACTTATTTACGCTTACCATAACAAAATGGTTGAATAACTTATTGGCTCAAGATATTTCTGCATTTCATTTTTATTAATTTGTAAACATATCCAGAGAGAGGAGGAGAGCGGCAGAGAGAGGAGGAGAGCGGCAGAGAGAGGAGGAGAGCGGCAGAGAGAGGAGGAGAGCGGCAGAGAGAGGAGGAGAGCGGCAGAGAGAGGAGGAGAGCGGCAGAGAGAGGAGGAGAGCGGCAGAGAGAGGAGGAGAGCGGCAGAGAGAGGAGGAGAGCGGCAGAGAGAGGAGGAGAGCGGCAGAGAGGAGGAGGAGAGCGCAGAGAGAGGAGGAGAGCGGCAGAGAGGAGGAGAGCGGCAGAGAGAGGAGGAGAGCGGCAGAGAGAGGAGGAGAGCGGCAGAGGAGAGGAGGAGAGCGGCAGGAGAGGAGGAGAGCGGCAGAGAGGAGGAGAGGCGCAGAGAGAGGAGGAGAGCGGCAGAGAGAGGGGGGAGAGCGGCAGAGAGAGGGGGAGAGCGGCAGAGAGAGGGGGAGAGCGGCAGAGAGAGGAGGAGAGCGGCAGAGAGAGGGGGAGAGGCGGCAGAGAGAGGAGGAGAGCGGCAGAGAGAGGGAGAGAGCGGCAGAGAGAGGAGGAGAGCGGCAGAGAGAGGGAGAGAGCGGCAGAGAGGAGAAGCGCAGAGAGAGGAGAGACGGCAGAGAGAGGGAGAGAGCGGCAGAGAGAGGGGAGAGCGGCAGAGAGAGGGGAGAGGAGGCAGAGCGGCAGAGAGAGGGAAGAGCGGCAGAGAGAGGGAGAGAGCGGCAGAGAGAGGGGAGAGAGCGGCAGAGAGGGGGAGAGCGGCAGAGAGAGGGGGAGAGCGGGCAGAGAGAGGAGGAGAGCGGCAGAGAGAGGAGGAGAGCGGCAGAGAGAGGGGGAGAGCGGCAGAGAGAGGAGGAGAGCGGCAGAGAGAGGAGGAGAGCGGCAGAGAGAGGAGGAGAGAGGAGGAGAGGAGGAGAGGGGATGAGAGGGGATGAGAGGTAGATAGAGGATGAGAGGTAGAGAGAGCTACAGAGGTAGAGAGGGGAGGAGATGGGTAGAGAGCGGAGGAGAGAGGTAGAGAGAGGATGAGAGAAGATGAGAGAGGATGAGACAGGAGGAGAGAGGAGGAGAGAGAGAAGAACAGAGAAAGAAATAGCATGTGGAGGGAATCGATCAAGTGAATGGAAGACCAAATTTGAATTTAAAAGAGAGAGGCAGAAAGAATAAGAGAGGGATGGATAGACTGAGAAAGGTCAGGGGCCAATGAGTGTGTGTCCGTCCGTCAGTCAGTCCATCTCTGTCTGACGGTCTCACTAAGTGAACTGGCAGCGTTGGGTGTTTGGTGATTAAAGCCGTGACATGGTGGTGGGCAGAGAGGGACCTCCGTGAGACCAGCACACAAGGTCAGAGCCACGCGTGGGAGGCAGACCGGCCCTCTTTAAATCCCACTTCCCTCAGTCTTATTGTTCTTTCTCATTCTGTCTATCACAGACAGTCGTGATGGAGGGATGGAGCAGAGAATACTCTGTTGCAGTCAGGCCCTATAGCATATCACTTTTCCCACTTCCATCTTCCTCTTTCCTTCTGTTTCCTACACCTCTGATCCATGGTTTCCCCACTCCCCTGTTCCTCTCCACGCAAAAACTCTGCACACAATTCATATCTATTACCACCAACAAACAATTCATGAACAAAAACCCTCCTTGGCGTGAAATAGAGAAAGATGGAAAATGAACATTATAAATGTTTGCCGACGATATACCTCAGGAGACATATGGGTTCTAGGAGGAAACATCAAAAGAGGAACTTATTAGGACTGTATCAAAATGCCTTAGCCTTGAAATACTGCCAAGAAGTATGCATGGGAAGAGGGAGCGAGTGTCAGTCAGAGATTAAGACTGCACACAGAGAGATGAGAGAGAGACCAAGAGAGAGCAAGAGACAGATAGAAAAAAGGTGGAGAGAGAGAGACATCAAGACCGAGAGCAAGAGACAGATAGAAAAAAGGTGGAGAGAGAGAGACATCAAGACCGAGAGCAAGAGAAAGATAGAAAAAAGGTGGAGAGAGAGAGAGACATCAAGACAGAGAGCAAGAGACAGATAGAAAAAGGTGGAGAGAGAGAGACCAAGACAGAGCAAGAAGCAGGAGAGAGAGAGAGAGAAAGAGAAAAAAGAAAGACTGAGGGCGAGAGGTAGACACCAAGATGTAGAGAGCAAGAGAGAGATTTAAAAATAGTGGCAGAAATCATGGCTGCTCCTCTCAACCTGCGCCACTTTAATTATGAGCGTTTGGATCAGGAGAAATGAAGACGCCGTCGCCGCAGTGATTTAGAGCCAGAACATTGAAGAGCGTGATGACACCCCAACATACCAGCCGACCCGTCAAGCCTGCACTAACACAGCATTCCTCAAAGTAGGAAAGGGGAGAGAGGAGGCGAAAGGAGGAGGGGGAAGTAAGAGAAGGGGCAGAGGAGAGGGAATGATGTTTGACGTGGCGTCGGTTCGGCACACGCAAGGCCTTGAAGCTGAATACCCCTGCTAAGACTGCAAATTACCGGTATTGACAGTCTGATTCCGAAAAATACAAACACATCGGAGTAAATGCCTTTGGAGAATTCCCTCTAAACTCAAATGAAACCCCATTCACTGAAAAGTGGACCACTTGGAGAGCAGCTTCAATCAAACATCATTCACTAAATGAAAAAGAAATCTGCACTCAGTCAGAAAACGTCCTAAAAGGAGTTCACCTGGGCTCCATTCGCATCCATTGGAGCGGAGCGGCAGTTTTAAAACGCAGTGACACTGGGAGGATTTGGGAAGAAAACAATGTAATCGGGCCACTTCGACTAAGGCCCTCATTTTCAACCTGGGGAATGGAGAGATGGACAGTGTGATAACAGGATTTTTCTCCCAACTCTCTTTTTCCCTCTCAACCTCTCCTTGACCCTACTCCCTCCCTCCCTCCCCCTCTTTCTCTTTCCCTCTCAAGCTCTCCCTGACCCTACTCCCTCCCTTTACCCCCCTCTACCTCCCCCTCTTTCTCTTTCCCTCAACCTCTCCCTGACCCTACTCCCTCCCTTTACCCCCCTCTACCTACCCCTCTTTCTCTCTCTCTCAACCTCTCCCTGACCCTACTCCCTCCCTTTACCCCCCTCTACCTCCCCCTCTTTCTCTCAACCTCTCCCTGACCCTACTCCCTCCCTTTACCTCCCCCTCTCCTTCCCCCTCTTTCAACCTCTCCCTGACACTACTCCCTCCCTTTTACCACCCCCTCTCCTTCCCACTCTCTCTTTCCCTCTCAACCTCTCCCTGACCCTACTCCCTCCCTTTACCCCCCTCTACCTCTACCTCCCCCTCCCACTCTTTCTCTTTCCCTCTCAACCTCTCCCTGACCCTACTCCCTCCCTACCTCTCTCCCTCCCCTCTTTCTCTATCCCTCCCTCCCCTCTGTACAATTAGCTTGGGCAGTGTTGAGAGTGCATTAGCCACAGCCAGTAGGTTAAGGCAGCAGCAGCAGTCTCTCCTAAGCATGCTAACTCACACGGACGAGAGAAGGTAAGAGGGACTTGCATGTAGTGTGAGAGAAGGAAGACAATTGTGTGTTTCTGAGGGTGTGCGTGACCGAGCCAACGTGGGTATGACTGTGGTCCTGCATGGCTCACTTGGTGGAGGATGGTGCTTCCACCGCCAGGGTTATGGGTTCGATTCCCGGGGCCACCAATATGTAAAATGTATTCACACATCCTCTGAAGCCCCCACCTGCTGTTCAAAGACCATTTCTGGCATTTTCAACTAGAAACCTGCCTCCAGAAATAAAAGCATCACCCCAGTGGGTGGGACACCTAGTCCTGTTACCTGTTACACTGCTGCTTGGATTCCACCTGGCAATCTGTTCACCGTCTGCCCTGGTCTGTCTCCCCCTGTCTGGTACAGGTACCTCCACCACACTCCCCCCTCTCTGTTCCCCGTCTGCCCTGGTCTGTCTCCCCCTGTCTGGTACATGTACCCCCACCACACTCACCCCTCTCTCCCTGTCCTGTCTCCCCCTGTCTGGTACAGGTACCTCCATCACACTCACCCCTCTCTCCCTGGCCTGTCTCCTCCTGTCTGGTACAGGTACCCCCATCACACTCACCCCTCTCTGTTCACCGTCTGCCCTGGCCTGTCTCCCCCTGACTGGTACAGGTACCCCCACCACACTCACCCCTCTCTCCCTGGCCTGTCTCCCCCTGTCTGGTACAGGTACCCCCATCACACTCACCCCTCTCTGTTCACCGTCTGCCCTGGCCTGTCTCCCCCTGACTGGTACAAATACCCCCACCACACTCACCCCTCTCTGTTCACCATCTGCCCTGGTCTGTCTCCCCCTGTCTGGTACAGGTACCCCCATCACACTCACCCCTCTCTGTTCACCATCTGCCCTGGCCTGTCTCCCCCTGACTGGTACAGGTACTCCCACCACACTCACCCCTCTCTGTTCACCGTCTGCCCTGGCCTGTCTCCCCCTGACTGGTACAGGTACTCCCACCACACTCACCCCTCTCTGTTCACCGTCTGCCCTGGCCTGTCTCCCCCTGACTGGTACAGGTACCCCCACCACACTCACCCCTCTCTCCCTGGCCTGTCTCCCCCTGACTGGTACAGGTACCCCCACCACACTCACCCCTCTCTCCCGAGCTTTAGCTCGCCTCCAGCACACACACACTGTTGGGGCGAATTACTCTGAACTTACAATGGCCCCAAGTCGTTGTATATATATTTTTTCTTGTGCATTCGCTATTTGCCTCATGACTCCTGCATATTTTGTAGACTACAAACTTTCTTTACCCAACCGTGGGACAGACTGTTTGTTTCCACACTAGGGAATCTCTAGTGGTTACACAGACTTTTGGCCTCCCATCCTATTCTAATCACATCACAAGCTTTGTATTCATGTTACCTGATGAAATTGCTGTACTACTACTGTGATATGATCTTGTTGCCATCTGATGCACATTCAAATGTCATAAATCAACAAAGCAGAGCTCTCCCTGTACTATGCCATGCCTTGATGTGCATGTACACCCCGGCCCACCTACTGTTGCTAGCCGCAATTCTGACTTGTGCTCTGATATCTGCTTACTGCTCTCGTAAAAGCCTGGGTTTTCTGCATGTTAACACTAGAAGCTTACTACCTAAAATGGATCAATTGAAAGTGTAGGTTCACAGCTCCAATCCAGATGTGTTGGTCATTACTGAGACGTGGTTAAGGAAGAGTGTTTTGAATACTGATGTTAACGTTTCTGGTTAGAACCTTTTTTCAGTAAGGCAGACCTTCCAATGGGGGGTGGGGGTGGCAATCTTTACCAAGGATCACCTTCAGTGCTCGGTTGTCTCCACCAAGTCTATCCCCAAACAATTTGATTTGCTGGTTTTAAGCATTAAACTTTCAAATAGCTCTTTGTTGACTGTTGCTGGGTGTTATCGTCCTCGATCTTTTTTGATATTTTCAGTGGTATTGTTCACAAACACGCCCCCATAATGAAAATGAGAATTAAAAACAGGTTCAGTCCCTGGTTCAACCGTGATCTTGCAGAGTTACTCCACCACAAGAATTGTATTTGGCGAAAGGCTCAGCACACGCATACTCAGGCTTCAATAATCAACTGACTGGCTTTCTTGATGTCTATAGTATTCTCTCGGGTATGCAATCTGGTTTCCGCTCAGGTTTATGGGTGTCACTGCAACCGTATTAAAGGTCCTCAATGATGTCATCATTGCCCTTGATTCTAAGCAATATTGTGCTGCTATTTTTATTGACTTGACTTAGCCAAAACTTTAGATACGGTAGACCATTCCATTCGTGTGGGCCGGCTAAGGAGTATTGGTGTCTCTGAGGGGTCTTTGGCCTGGTTTGCTAACTACCTCTCTCAAAGAGTGCAGCGTATAAAGTCAGAACATCTGCTGTCTCAGCCACTGCCTGTCACCAAGGGAGTACCCCAAGGCTCCATCCTAGGCCCCACGCTCTTCTCAATTTACATCAACTAAATAGCTCAGGCAGTAGGAAGCTCTCTCATCCATTTATATGCAGATGATACAGTCTTATACTCAGCTGGCTTCTCCCCAGATTTTGTGTTAAATGCTCTACAACAAAGCTTTCCTATTGTCCAACAAGCTTTCTCTACCCTTAACTTGTTATGGCTGCAATCCCCCTATCGGGATAAGTGTCATCAACAACCGCTGAATAGCATAGCGCTACATTCAACAAATATTACTACAAATATTTATATTCATGAAATCACAAGTGCAATATAGACATATACACCTGTCGTGTCAGATTTTGAAATGATGCTTTACAGCAAAAGCAATGCAAGCGTTTGTGTAAGTTTATCGATCGCACGACAAAACATTAAGTACACTTAGCATCAGGAAGCTTGGTCACGAAAATCAGAAAAGCAATCAAATTAATCGTTTACCTTTGATATCTTCGGATGTTTTCACTCATGAGAATCCCGGTTACACAACAAATGTTCCTTTTGTTCCATAAAGATAATTTTTATATCCAAAATACCTCTGTTTGTTTGTCGCGTTATGTTCAGAAATCCACAGGAAAGAGACAACGCAGACGAAAATTCAAAATAGTTTCCATAATGTCCACAGAAACATGTCAAACATTTTTTATAACCAAACCTCAGGTTGTTTTTAAAATATATAATCGATAATATATCAACCGCAAATGTATTTCACAGTAGGAGAGGGAAAAGCAATACCTATCCAAACTCTGTTGCGCGGGGCAAAACTCATGTGACCACTTGTATGACCACTTGTTATCGTTCTGGCTCATTTTTCTAAATAAAAGCCTGAAACTATGTCTGAAGACTGTTGACACCTTGAGGAAGCGATAGGAAAAGGAATCCGGTTGATTCCCTTTAAATGGAGCAAAGGCAGGCTATGGAACATGGAGTTATCAAAATAGAAGCCACTTCCTGGTTTGATTTTCCTCAGGATTTCGCCTGCAATATCAGTTCTGCTTTGTGTGATGTATTGTTGTCTCTACCGCCCTGTTATGTTGTCTTAGGTCTCTCTTTATGTAGTGTTGTGTCTCTCTTGTTGTGATGTGTAATTTGTCCTACATTTATATTGTATTTATTTATACAAATAAAAATAAATCCCAGGCCCCCGTAGGAGGCCTTTTGGTAGGCCGTCATTATAAATAAGAATTTGTTTTTAACTGACTTGCCTAGTTAAAGTATACATTTTTTTTATGTATATTTTTTACATCGCTTTGAATAAAAGCTAAATGGCATATATTACTTATTCTTATATTGTGTTGAGTATAATATTGTCTGTGTGTGTGTGTGTGTGTGTGTGTGTGTGTGTGTGTGTGTGTGTGTGTGTGTGTGTGTGTGTGTGTGTGTGTGTATTATGTATGTGTGGGTGTTATGTATGGGTGGGTGTTATGTATGTGTTATGTATGTATGTATGTATGTATGTATGTATGTATGTATGTATGTATGTATGTATGTATGTATGTATGTATGTATGTATGTATGTGTGTGTGTGTTATGTATGTGTGTGTGTGTGTGTGTTATGCATGTGTGTGTGTGTGGGGGGGTGTTATGTATGTGTGGGTGTTATGTATGTGTGGGTGTTATGTATGGGTGGGTGTTATGTATGGGTGGGTGTTATGTATGTGTTATGTATGTATGTGTATGTTATGTATGCATGTGTGTGTGTGTTATGTATATGTGTGTGTGTGTGTGTGTGTGTGTTATGTATGTGTGTGGGTATTATGTATGTGTGGGGTGTTGTGTGTGTGTGGGGTGTTATGTATGTGTGGGGTGTTATGTATGTGTGGGGTGTTATGTGTGTGTGGGGTGTTATGTGTGTGTGGGGTGTTATGTGTGTGTGGGGTGTTATGTATGTGTGGGTGTGTGTGTATGGGTGGGTGTGTGTGTATGGGTGGGTGTGTGTGTATGGGCGGGGTGTTATGTGTGTGTGGGGTGTTATGTGTGTGTGGGGTGTTATGTGTGTGTGGGGTGTTATGTGTGTGTGGGGTGTTATGTGTGTGTGGGGTGGTATGCATGCGTGGGTGTTATGCATGTGTGTGTGTTATGTATGTATATGTTATGTATGTATGTGTGTGTGTGTGTGTGTGGGTATTATGTATGTGTGGGTATGTATGTGTGTGTGTGTGGGTATGTATGTGTGTGTGTGTGTGGCTATTATGTATGTGTGTGTGTGTGTGTGGGTATGTATGTGTGGGTGTGTGGGTATTATGTATGTGTGTGTGTGTGTGTGTGTGTGTTATGTATGTGTGTGTGTGGGTATTATGTATGTGTGGGTATTATGTATGTGTGGGTATGTATGTATGTATGTATGTATGTATGTGTGTGTGTGTGTGTGTGTGTGTGTTATGTATGTGGGTATTATGTATGTGTGGGTGTTCTGTATGTGTGGGTATGTATGTGTGTGTGTGTGGGTATGTATGTGTGTGTGTGTGGGTATGTATGTGTGTGTGTGTGTGTGTTATGTATGTGTGTGTGTGGGTATGTATGTGTGTGTGTGTGGGTATGTATGTGTGTGTGTGTGGGTATGTATGTGTGTGTGTGTGGGTATATGTATGTGTGTGTGTGTGTGTATTATGTATGTGTGTGTGTATGTGTGTGTGTGTTATGTATGTGTGTGTGTGTTATGTATGTGTGTGTGTGGGTATTATGTATGTGTGGGTATTATGTATGTATGTATGTATGTAGTATGTATGTGTGTGTGTGTGTGTGTGTGTGTGTGTGTGTGTGTGTGTGTGTGTGTGTGTGTGTGTGTGTGGTGTGTGTGTGTGTGTGTGTGTGTGTGTGTGTGTGTGTGTGTGTGTGTGTGTGTGTTGTGTGTGTGTGGTGTGTGTGTGTGTGTGTGTGTGTGTGTGTGTGTGTTGTGGTGTGTGTGTGGTGTGTGTGTGTGTGTGTGTGTGTGTGTGTGTGTGTGTGTGTTATGTATGTGTGTGTGTGTGTGTGTGTGTGTGTGTGTGTGTGTGTGTGTGTGTGTGTGTGTGTGTGTGTGTGTGTGTGTGTTATGTATGTGTGTGTGTGTTATGTATGTGTGTGTGTTATGTATGTATGTGTGTGTTATGTATGTATGTTGTGTGTTATGTATGTATGTGTGTGTATGTTATGTATGCGTGTGTATGTTATGTATGCATGTGTGTATGTGTGTATGTGTGTGTGTGTATGTATGTGTTGTGATGTTATGTGTGTGTGTGTGTGTGTGTTATGTATGTATGTGTGTGTGTGTGTGGTTATGTATGTGTGGGTGTTATGTATG
>NC_034192.2:29462-119462 GCF_002021735.2 Oncorhynchus kisutch | reverse complement strand
TCAATAAATATTAGGATCTAGGATCAGCTTACAAGTGCCAAATTATACCCTTAAATACTAGTGGGGAGATACAAAACTGACCCTGAATCAGTTTGTAAAAGGGAGTATCTGGAGAGAGGGTGCGACAAGGCCAGAGAGTATGAAAGGGGTTGGGAAGTCGGCCAATGAAAGGTTTTGGGTTTCAGAGAGAGTGGGGCATAAGAGGGTGGTTTTGAGGAGGCTAAATGATCGCCTGTCCTCCCCGTCTCCCCTTCTTTCTGCTCTACCATTATTCAACTGAGACCTTCTATGGATTTGGTCAATTGATGGAGTGGAGGACCGAATCATCTCTCCACGGACCGTCAGAAAAGGATGTGAGGGGAGGGAAGACTAGGCCTCGGTTCACAGTTAACACAAACAATTCCTATCGTCAATTTAGAATGGCATTCACCAAGGGAAACTAGGCACTAGAGTTCCATAGATGATCCAAAATGGTCGACCTTCCACGCAACTCAGACTGGTAAACTGGTAAATTCACTCTGGTTATCAACTCCGATTTCAGAGCACTCGTCCGAGTGTGCTAAAGCGCAGAATAACTGATAAATTTACAAACGTTAAACACCCGTTGAATATGGTCGGTGTCAGTAAACGTCGGCAAAAAAGCATCATTAATTTATTGCCAGCAGCACAGTTAGAATCATCAACTCTAAATAACATGAAAACATGAACATGAAAACAGCCAAACCAGCTCTACTACTGTGAGTAAAATGGTCAGAGTGAGGTGTGTCCAGAAGTATCTAGCAAGCTAGCCAACATTAGCTTGTATGCCTGACTGCCGTTGTGAGGTCAGAACGTTCGGATCAACCCTACGTCCAGTGTGGTCTCTGAACCCTCAGAGAAAGACATGTTCTGAATTTGCAAAGGGACAATCTGACAACACTCTCAATTTACGAATGCCCAGAGCACACTCTGAGCACACTCTGGCACTGCAGAGTGAATTTACGAATGCCCAGACCACACTGAGCACACTCTGGCACTGCAGAGTGAATTTACGAATGCCCAGACCACACTCTGAGCACACTCTGGCACTGCAGAGTGAATTTACGAATGCCCAGACCACACTCTGAGCACACTCTGGCACTGCAGAGTGAATTTACGAATGCCCAGACCACACTGAGCACACTCTGGCACTGCAGAGTGAATTTACGAATGCCCAGACCACACTGAGCACACTCTGGCACTGCAGAGTGAATTTACGAATGCCCAGACCACACTCTGAGCACACTCTGGCACTGCAGAGTGAATTTACGAACACACCCAGAGTCATCAAAAACCACACTAAAGAAAGCCAGGAGACAAAATGAAACTGAAGGTCGAATGTGATCCAATATGTCCGACCGCAAAACCAGCCAAACATGCAGTCGCAAGTAAAACCACTGAAATCAAAGAAATTGGAGCCAAAATGAATGTTGCGCTTACCTCTCTCTGTAGTACCAGCTCCTTGGTGAAGGCCATGGCCTCGTCGCTGAAGGGCTCAGCCACCTGCATGCCGCCGGGCATGTTCCTGGAGCCGCGCGGACACTCAATACCTGGCCAATGAGAAACACAGAACAAGTGTCAGCAAAACAGCCAATAAAAATAACTATGAGGTTAGACAACATTTAGACCAGTTAGAATGTTCCGGTCCAACAAGTTGAAGTTGCCCCTAACAACTGATACATGAGTCAAAATCTGACATTTATTTCAACCCCGTAACGACCCAGCTTTAGGACAGTTACGATACAACGATGCCACCATGACAGGTGAAGTGGCACTAGAGATGAGTGGAGCTGAGCATTATCGTGGCAGCTAAATGGATAATTGGTAATCGCTGGTCAAGTGTTTTCCCCCTCGGTGGTCATGTTGGGTTAACAGTTAACACCCTCTAAATTGCTGTGCTTCAATGACGGCAGCTTCATCCTTTGTTTGGCCGTCCCCTGGCGCTGACCTTGCTATTCATGACTATTAACTGCAGTGGGTCTTTTCACTGGGTAGTGGATTAAAAGAACAGCCTGGGGGAGGATGGGAGGGTTGGAGGGCAGGAGGGCCATAGGGGGGCTTGTTATAGGAAAGCTGTGAGGCATTGCATGCTTATCTCTTGCACTCAGAGTTGGCTGAACATGTGTGTTTGAAAGAGAGCATGTGTGTTTGAAAGAAAGCATGTGTGTGTGTTTTTGAATAGTTAATGTGTGAGCAAGTAGGGGTGGTGAGGGGTGGTGAGGTGAGGGGCAGTGTGGTGTGGTGAGGCGCGGTGTGGTGTGGGGCAGTGTGGTGTGGTGAGGGGAAGTGTGGTGTGGTGAGGGGCAGTGTGGTGTGGTGAGGGGCAGTGTGGTGTGGTGAGGGGCAGTGTGGTGTGGTGAGGGGCAGTGCGGTGTGGTGAGGGGCAGTGCGGTGTGGTGAGGGGCAGTGTGGTGAGGTGAGGAGCAGTGTGGCTAGCTAGTTAGCGTGCGCTAACTAGAGGGATGGAAGCTATACTGTTTCAATGGCAATACTAAAGTGCCTATAAGAACATAAAATAGTCAAAGGTTAATGAAATACAAATGGTATAGATGGAGATAGTCCTAAAGTTCCTATAACAACTACAACCTAAAACTTCTTACCTGGGAATATTGAAGACTCGTGTTAAAAGGAAGTACCAGCTTTCATATGTTCTCATGTTCTGAGCAAGGAACTGAAACGTTAGCTTTCTTACATGGCACATATTGCACTTTTACTTTCTTCTCCAACACTTTGTTTTAGCATTATTTAAACCAAATTGAACATGTTTCATTATTTACCTGAGGCTAAATTGATTGTACTTATGTATTTTATATTAAGTTAAAATAAGTGTTCATTCAGTATGGTTGTAATTGTCATTATTACAAATATTTTAAAAACATCGGCTGATTAATCGGTATCGGCTTTTTTGGTCCTCCAATAATCAGTATTCGGCATTGAAAAACCATAATCGGTTGACCTCTACTTCAAACACACACATTTGAGGAGTGAGCATGGTGCAGGGCTCTCCATCAAGCAAACAGCATTCCTCCTCTGTGGCTGCTGACAAGAACCCTCATATCTACGTAAACTAAATCAACTTTGCAAACTACACACAAGCAAATCATACACACTCAACACCCATGAAAACTCCATCACACATTCCCTCATTGTATCCCTCTATCCAATACGTGCAGCATCTCTCTCTCACACACACACACACACACACACACACACCTCCCCCTATCCTCTCTCCACCCTGTTGCATTGATTAATGTAAACTCAGAGTTGGTTGGTTCTGCTGGGCGCTACACCCAACAACATTGTGCTAACAAAGCAACATCAGCCTCCTGTCCAAAAATGTTCAGTCATCTTCTAGTAATCTGGAGGCTCCCGCCAATCCTGATTGATCTTTATGGGTCAAGTTTGTGATAATTGGGTCCTCATTTTGGCACTGACTGACTAACCAGCGCGCAAACACACAACCACACACATTTCCTAGCAATGCTGTGTTAGCAAAACTTCCCACACATACACAAGGACACACCGACAATTCTCATCTCACCCCTAACAAAGCAAAAACATATTTTCTGTTGAACCCGCAGGATGGCGAGAGCCACAGAGGATGAAGACTCAATTACCTCTTAATAGCCAGTAAATAGTCCCTAGATTAGCATTTAAATTGCCCAGTGTGCGTTCCGCCCCGGCTCCAAGGAGGAAGGAAAAAGTTATTTCAGTCCAGCAGCATCCCCAGTATTTTTAGACATGTTTTGGCCTGGGATTGACCGAGTGAGTGGCTGGGCCAGTACTGTATAAGACAGAGAGGGGTAGAGAAAGCCAAGCTTAAAGTAAACTGCTTTCACTAAGGGATGTCCTTCTCTCTAGGACAGAGGGTGAGGATGGGAGAGACACAGGGCACCATAGGGACAATAAAAACCTGGGTCTGTGTTTTTCAATGTGGATCAAATCCAAACTAACACAACTGTTTCAATTAAACGTATCAACTAATCACCAAGCTTTTGATTAGCTGAGGCAGGTGGAAGTGCTGGGCTACCCTATGGGGCCAGACCCTTTACCCAGCCCCCGTATGGACACACAAACAGCTCTGCTCAGTAGTGCTGGGCTACCCTATGGGGCCAGACCCTTTACCCAGCCCCCGTATGGACACACAAACAGCTCTGCTCAGTAGTGCTGGGCTACCCTATGGGGTCAGACCCTTTACCCAGCCCCCGTATGGACACACACAGCTCTGCTCAGTAGTGCTGGGCTACCCTATGGGGCCAGACCCTTTACCCAGCCCCCGTATGGACACACACAGATCTGCTCAGTAGTGCTGGGCTACCCTATGGGGCCAGACCCTTTACCCAGCCCCCGTATGGACACACACAGCTCTGCTCAGTAGTGCTGGGCTACCCTATGGGGCCAGACCCTTTACCCAGCCCCCGTATGGACACACAAGCAGCTCTGCTCAGTAGTGCTGGGCTACCCTATGGGGCCAGACCCTTACCCAGCCCCCGTATGGACACACACACACACACACAGCTCTGCTCAGTAGTGCTGGGCTACCCTATGGGGCCAGACCCTTTACCCAGCCCCCGTATGGACACACAAGCAGCTCTGCTCAGTAGTGCTGGCTAGCCAAGCGCATAAGATGTAATGTTTTAAAATCGGTGATCCCGGTGAGCGATGCGCTGGATGAAATACAAACGTACACAGTCATTTACACACACACTTTCTCAAAAAGACACACACACACACACACACAGGTGCCCTGGAATAGCTGCTCGACAAATCACCTGTGGCCAGAGCATATGTGCTACTGAGCACTGTGGTTCAGACAGCTCCATGTTTTATGCAAGCAGACAACTTCATCCCTTTGATGAAAACACTCTCTCTCTCTTTCTCTATCATTCCCTCTCTCACTCCCTTCCCCTCTAAATCTTTAATTCCTTCCCACCCACTCTTTCTTTTAATCACTTTCTCCATCTCTCCTTGCCCTCTCCTTTCAATCACTTGTTCCCTCCCCTCTTCCTCCCCCTACAGCCCTCTCTACTTCCCACTCTCTTCCTCCCCCTACTTCCCCCTTTCTTCCCCCTACATCCCTCTCTACTTCCCCCTCTCTTCCTCCCCCTACAGCCCGCTCTATTTCCCCCTCTCTTCCTCCCCCTACAGCCCTCTCTACTTCCTCCTCTTCCTCCCCCTACATCCCTCTCTACTTCCTCCTCTTCCTCCCCCTACATCCCTCTCTACTTCCTCCCCCTACATCCCTCTCTACTTCCCCCTTACATCCATCTCTTTATACTTCCCCCTCTTTTCCTCCCCCTACATACCTCTACTTCCCCCCCTACATCCCTCTCTACACCCCCCCTACACCCCCCCTACACCCTCCCTACACCCCCCCTACATCCCCCCTCTACTCCCCCCCCCCCTACATCCCTCTACTCCCCCCCCTACATCCCTCTACTTCCCCCTCTTCCTCCCCCTACATCCCTCTCTACTTCCCCCTCTTCCTCCCCCTACATCCCTCTCTACTTCCCCCTCTCTTCCTCCACCTACATCCCTCTCTACTTCTCCCTCTCTTCCTTCCACCTACATCCCTCTACCTTCCCTTCTCTCCCACTCTTCTTCAATTGCAAGTCACAAACAGTGAAGTGAGAGGACGGTCAGAGAGGCTTGGAAATTGTATTAGAGCTTTTAAATGTACATTTAAATGGGCATTGAGAAAAGGTGCGATTGGATTAACGAGGAAGAGGCGGGGGTTGCTTTGCTACACATGAGTAACATTCTCACTGAGTGTTTATGCTTAGAATATTACAATGTTCTTTGAAAAACAGGTACATGTCTGGGAAGCTTTTACAGCATACATACGTGGAGCAATAATACAATGATCAGTTACTATTAACAAACAAGATGAACAGAAAATGTATGAACTTGAAACAGAGCTCAAAACGCTGGAGAGGGAATATTGGTCCAATCCGAACAACATTTCTCTGGTAAACTTGACGAAAACCAAATACGGGCTGAAAATTCCCTGTACAGGTTGAAGCAGAGATGGTATGAATCAGGGGAAAAGGCAGGAAAACCGTTGGCCAGTCAATGGAAATCTAGAGAAACAGATAGGCAAATAGTTGGAATCAGAAAAAAGACAGGCAAGCTGATTGCAAATTATATTGTTTCTTTATGATTGGTTCTCTTCTATCAGGAACGTTCTACTTCAGACAGTCCTTTAGATAAGCACAAAGCAAAGGCATTCTTTCAGAATCTGAACCTTCCTAAACTAAAAGAGGAAGACAGGAACTGGATCGACCGTCCAATTACTTTGGAGGAATTGACCGAAACGATAAGACAAGCACCCACAGGGTTGGACTGGATACCCAGTGATTTCTACAAAAGGTTTGCAGAGCAGCAGAAATATTGAAAACATCGATTGACACAGGTTTTATTTATTTATATTTGATTTCCACTTTATTTAACCAGGTAGGCAAGTTGAGAACAAGTTCTCATTTACAATTGCGACCTGGCCAAGATAAAGCAAAGCAGTTCAACACATACAACGACAGAGTTACACATGGAGTAAAGAAAATAGTCAATAATACAGAATAAACAAGTCTATGTACGATGTGAGCAAATGAGGTGAGATAAGGGAGGTAAAGGCAAAAAAAGGCCATGGTGGCAAAGTAAATACAATATAGCAAGTAAAACACTGGAATGGTAGATTTGCAATGGAAGAATGTGCAAAGTAGAAATAAAAATAATGGGGTGCAAAGGAGCAAAACAAATAAATAAATTAAATACAGTAGGGAAAGAGGTAGTTGTTTGGGCTAAATTATAGGTGGGCTATGTACAGGTGCAGTAATCTGAGAGCTGCTCTGACAGTTGGTGCTTAAAGCTAGTGAGGGAGATAAGTGTTTCCAGTTTCAGAGATTTTTGTTGTTCGTTGTAGTTCAGCAGAGAACTGGAAGGAGAGGCGGCCAAAGAAAGAATTGGTTTTGGGGGTGACTAGAGAGATATACCTGCTGGAGCGTGTGCTACAGGTGGGAGATGCTATGGTGACCAGCGAGCTGAGATAAGGGGGGACTTTACCTAGCAGGGTCTTGTAGATGACATGGAGCCAGTGGGTTTGGCGACGAGTATGAAGCGAGGGCCAGCCAACGAGAACGTACAGGTCGCAATGGTGGGTAGTATATGGGGCTTTGGTGACAAAATGGATTGCACTGTGATAGACTGCATCCAATTTGTTGAGTAGGGTATTGGAGGCTATTTTGTAAATGACATCGCCAAAGTCGAGGATTGGTAGGATGGTCAGTTTTACAAGGGTATGTTTGGCAGCATGAGTGAAGGATGCTTTGTTGCGAAATAGGAAGCCAATTCTAGATTTAACTTTGGATTGGAGATGTTTGATATGGGTCTGGAAGGAGAGTTTACAGTCTAACCAGACACCTAAGTATTTGTAGTTGTCCACGTATTCTAAGTCAGAGCCGTCCAGAGTAGTGATGTTGGACAGGCGGGCAGGTAGCGATCGGTTGAAGAGCATGCATTTAGTTTTACTTGTATTTAAGAGCAATTGGAGGCCACGGAAGGAGAGTTGTATGGCATTGAAGCTTGCCTGGAGGGTTGTTAACAGTGTCCAAAGAAGGGCCAGAAGTATACAGAATGGTGTCGTCTGCGTAGAGGTGGATCAGAGACTCACCAGCAGCAAGAGCGACCTCATTGATGTATACAGAGAAGAGAGTCGGTCCAAGAATTGAACCCTGTGGCTCCCCCATAGAGACTGCCAGAGGTCAGGACAGCAGACCCTCCGATTTGACACACTGAACTCTATCAGAGAAGTAGTTGGTGAACCAGGCGAGGCAATCATTTGAGAAACCAAGGCTGTCGAGTCTGCCGATGAGGATGTGGTGATTGACAGAGTCGAAAGCCTTGGCCAGATCAATGAATACGGCTGCACAGTAATGTTTCTTATCGATGGCGGTTAAGATATCATTTAGGACCTTGAGCGTGGCTGAGGTGCACCCATGACCAGCTCTGAAACCAGATTGCATAGTAGAGAAGGTGGTGAGATTCGAAATGGTTGGTAATCTGTTTGTTGACTTGGTTTTCGAAGACCTTAGAAAGGCATGGTAGGATAGATACAGGTCTGTAGCAGTTTGGGTCAAGAGTGTCCCCCCCTTTGAAGAGGGGGATGACCGCAGCTGCTTTCCAATCTTTGGGAATCTCAGACGACACAAAAGAGAGGTTGAACAGGCTAGTAATAGGGGTGGCAACAATTTCGGCAGATAATTTTAGAAAGAAAGGGTCCAGATTGTCTAGCCCGGCTGATTTGTAGGGGTCCAGATTTTGCAGCTCTTTCAGAACATCAGCTGAACGGATTTGGGAGAAGGAGAAATGGGGAAGGCTTGGGCGAGTTGCTGTCGGGGGTGCAGTGCTGTTGACCGGGGTAGGAGTAGCCAGGTGGAAAGCATGGCCAGCAGTAGAAAAATGCTCAATTATGGTGGATTTATCAGTGGTGACAGTGTTTCCTATCTTCAGTGCAGTGGGCAGCTGGGAGGTGTTGTTCTTATTCTCCATGGACTTTACAGTGTCCCAGAACTTTTTTGAGTTAGTGTTGCAGGAAGCAGTTGCAGTTCTGCTTGAAAAAGCTAGCCTTGGCTTTTCTAACTGCCTGTGTATAATGGTTTCTAGCTTCCCTGAACAGCTGCATATCACGGGGGCTGTTCGATGCTAATGGAGAACGCCATAGGATGTTTTTGTGTTGGTTAAGGGCAGTCAGGTCTGGGGAGAACCAAGGGCTATATCTGTTCCTGGTTCTACATTTCTTGAATGGGGCATGTTTATTTAAGATGGTTAGGAAGGCATTTAAAAAAAATATCCAGGCATCCTCTACTGACGGGATGAGATCAATATCCTTCCAGGATACCCCGGCCAGGTCGATTAGAAAGGCCTGCTCACTGAAGTGTTTCAGGGAGCGTTTGACAGTGATGAGTGGAGGTCGTTTGACCGCTGAACCCATTACGGATGCAGGCAATGAGGCAGTGATCGCTGAGATCTTGGTTGAAGACAGCAGAGGTGTATTTAGAGGGCAAGTTGGTTAGGATGATATCTATGCGGGTGCCCGTGTTTAAGGCTATGGGGAGGTACCTGGTAGGTTCATTGATCATTTGTGTGAGATTGAGGGCATCAAGTTTAGATTGTAGGATGACTGGGGTGTTAAGCATGTTCCAGTTTAGGTCGCCTAGCAGCACGCGCTCTGAAGATAGATGGGGGGCAATCAGTTCACATATGGTGTCCAGAGCACAGCTGGGGGCAGAGGGTGGTCTATAGGAGGCGGCAATGGTGAGAGACTTGTTTTTAGAGAGGTGGATTTTTAAAAGTAGAAGTTCAAATTGTTTGGGTACAGACCTGGATAGTAGGACAGAACTCTGCAGGCTATCTCTGCAGTAGATTGCAACACCGCCCCCTTTGGCAGTTCTATCTTGTCTGAAAATGTGGTTTGGGATTAAAATTTCAGAATTTTTGGTGGTCTGACACAGCTAGAACATCCGGGTTGGCAGAGTGTGCTAAAGCAGTGAATAGACCAAACTTAGGGAGGAGGCTTCTAATGTTAACATGCATGAAACCAAGTCTATTACCGTTACAGAAGTTGTCAAAAGAGAGCGCCTGGGGAATAGGAGTGGAGCTAGGCACTGCAGGGCCTGGATTCACCTCTACATCGCCAGAGGAACAGAGGAGAGGAGGAGTAGAATAAGGGTACGGCTAAAAGCAATAAGAATTGGTCGTCTAGAACGTCTGGAACAGAGAGTAAAAGGAGTTTTTTGGGGGCGATGAAATAGCATCAAGGTATAATGTACAGACAAATGTATGGTAGGATGTGAATACAGTGGAGGTAAACCTCGGTATTGAGTGATGGAGAGAGATATTGTCTCTAGAAACATCATTGAACCCAGGAGATGTCATTGCATGTGTGGGTGGTGGAACTAATAGGTTGGATAAGGTATAGTGAGCAGGACTAGAGGCTCTACAGTGAAATAAGCCAATAAACACTAACCAGAACAGCAATGGACAAGGCATATTGACATTAAGGAGAGGCATGCTTAGTCGAGTGATCAAAAGGGTCCAGTGAGTAGAGAGGTTGGTTGGGGGTCACGGCGATTTAGACAGCTAGCCAGGCCATCGGTAGCAAGCTAGCATAGGATGGAGGTCTGTTATTAGCCACCTCTTGCGTTCCTTCAGTAGATTAGTGGGGTTCTGTGTGGTAGAGAGGATTAATCCAAATCACACAACAACAAAAAAACAATAGATATAGTTATAGAGGCCCAAGAAGAAAAAAATATTAATAATAATAATAAAAAATAAATAAATAAGTTGTCCGATTGTCTATTCAGATAGCAGCCGATAAGACAGCTAACGGTTAGCGGGCCGCAGATGGGCATTCAGGTAACGTCGCGACGGAGGAGCCAGCCGGATAACTCCTTCGGGTAGATAACGTCGGCAGTCCAGTTGTGAAGGCCCGGTGGGGCTCCGCGTAGGCAGTAAAACGGGTCCCGGATAGGTGATTGATGGAACTCTTCAGCTGGCTAGCTCCGGAATAAATGATGTTTGCTCCGGAATAATTGATGTTTGCTCCGGAATCGACGAAAGCCGATAGTCACACGGATAGCAGCTAACTAGCTGTGAGATCCAGGTATGAATGTCCAGAGTTAGCGGTTGAAATCCAGGGACATGGAGAGAAAAATTGCTCCGGTATGTTCCGTTCCGAGCCTTGCTGCGCCGTACAAAACTGGCGATAGATTTTCGAGCTAAAGGATAGCTGATGACCACAAACCGTGGTTAGCTTAATACTAACGATTAGCCAGTAAAGAAGCTAACTAGCTTCTGATTAGCTCCTGGCTAGCTTCTTGGAGGATTACAGATTTGAAGTAAATAATACTTTTTTTATAAATATAAATTGGTGAGGCGGGTTGCAGGAGAGTGTTTTGAAGATCAGTTTATGGAAAATTTAAAAATATATATAAAAAAGGTATGTGAAAAAAGTTGTAAATATATATATATATATATATATATATATATATATATATATATATATATATATATATATATATATATATATATATATATATATATATATATATATAATATTATTATATATATATTTTCACTTTTTTCCTCGTTTTGTCCTCGTCTTGTCGTATCATATATATGGGATACGACAAGACGAGGACAAAAGACGTCTGAACTGCTATGCCATCTTGGAAATAAATGATGGTGAGCTCCCACCTTCTATGAGTGATGCAGAAGGTCGCAAGTGATGCAGCAAACATCCTAATCCCCAAAAAGGGAAAGTATCCCCATGAGTGCGGGAGATACTGTCCAATTTCCATAATAAAGTGAGGGTGAATCAGATCATTAAGAAAAGCATAAATCCAGACCAGGTAGGATTTGTGAAAGGCAGAACTTCCTCTAACAATCTATTGCATGTCACCTGGAAGGGAAAATATCTGGATACTTCAGTGGCAGCCTTATCCCTAGACGCAGAGAAAGCCTTTGATAGGGTGGGCTGGAACTACCTGCATTATACTATAAATACATTTGGATTTGGACAGGCTTTCAGAATATTATTAAACTTCTGTACAATGACCCCAAATCCATAGTAGTCACTAACGGACTACGATCATCTCCATTTTCTGTAGGACGAGGCACGAAACAAGATGACTCTCTCTCCACTCCTATTTATTATAGCATTAGAACCATTAGCCGAAGCCATTAGGCTGCATCAGTCAATAAAAGGGGTTCATATGGGAGGTAGAGAATAAACCACTGCTTTATGCAGACGACATATTACTAATAATGTCAGGCTCCCAACATATGGCCTTAACTGGACTTTATAAATACATTTTCAGAGACATCAGGCTATAAAGTCAACTGGACCAAATCTGAAGTAATGCCGCTATCAAAAAATTGTCTGAGAAATGACTTCCTCAGCTGGAGGTTTCAATGGGTCCTTAAAAACATGAGGTACCTGGGGATCGCATTAAATCCTGGTCTAGAGAAGATGTTTTCTGAAAACCTTGACCCACTACTGAACAAAATTCAAATCCAGTTTAAGAGCTGGGATAAACTACAAATCTTATTATGGTGTAGGATACAGGTTATAAAGGTGGTCATTAGCATGTTACCACTGTCCATACCTGTCTATACCTTTATATCCAGAAGGAAAGTGATTACGGAGTTTGTTTGGGCCTGTAAAAGGGTCAGGATGGAACTAGAGAGATTACAGGAAACGACTGACAAGGGAGGATTAAAGCTCCCCGACATGCAATTATATCAAGAAGCCTTTGTAGCTGCCCAAATAGGCTCTCTTTACGGAGAACTCTAAAGAGGCCAATTTGGGTGGACATGGAGGAAGAAGTTAATGCCCCATTCAGAACATCAAATTATTTGAGCTAACAAAACGTGGGACTGCAGAATCCAATAATGTCACATACAAAAAAAATATATGGAGTCAGATACATGACAGAGAGAAATCTTCACCTTTCCTGACAAACTCTGCTTCGTTATGGAACAACCTGACATTGAAAACAGGGGGACACATGGTTTTCTGGAAAGGTTGGTATAGAAAGCAGATAAAGAACATTGGTTGTCTATATCAAGAAAACGTGTTCACCTCTTGAATAACTACGGTCCAAGTATAATTTACAGAAACAAGGCTTTTGAATAAGGTCCAAGTATAATTTACAGAAACAAGGCTTTTGAATAAGGTCCAAGTATAATTTATAGAAACAAGGCTTTTGAATAAGGTCCAAGTATAATTTATAGAAACAAGGCTTTTGAATAAGGTCCAAGTATAATTTATAGAAACAAGGCTTTTGGAGGCATCTCCAGCTCAGAGATTGTATGTTTAAGGTAGGACAGAGTAACAACAAATTCCCTGTACATTCCGATAAGTGTTAAGATAGAAATCCTTTTCAAATTACCACATACAGCAGGGTTCATATATAGCCACCTTATAGGTGGATTTAATGGAACTAGTAAGGGTGTAAAAGCTGTATGGGGGAAAGACCTGGATGTAACCTTTGGAGCAGAGAAATGGAATATAATAGTACATCAGATGCTCCTCCCTATGAGAGATGCCCGAGAGTTCGACTGATTATGATTTTTCAACGACGATACCGATTATTGGAGGACCAAAAAAGCCGATGCCGATTAAAATCGGCCAATTTTTTTAAATGTATTTGTAATAATGACAATTACAACAATACTGAAAGAACACTTATTTTAACTTAATATAATACATCAATAAAATCAATTTAGCCTCAAGTAAATAATGAAACATGTTGAAATTGGTTTAAATAATGCAAAACTTTTCAGTTCCTTTCTCAGAACATGAGAACATATGAAAGCTGCTGGTTCCTTTTAACATGAGTCTTCAATATTCCCAGGTAAGAAGTTTTAGGTTGTAGTTATTATAGGACTATTTCCCTCTATACCATTTGTATTTCATTAACCTTTGACTATTGGATGTTCTTATAGGCACTTTAGTATTGCCAGTGTAACAAACAGTATAGCTTCCGTCCCTCTCTTCGCTGGGCTCGAACCAGCAACACCAGCCACCATCGAAGCAGCGTTACCCAAGCAGAGCACGGGGAACAACTCCTAGAAGGCTCAGAGCGAGTGACGTTTGAAACGCTATTAGCGCGCGCTAACTAGCTAGCCATTTCACTTCGGTTACACCAGCCTCATCTCGGGAGTTGATAGGCTTGAAGTCATAAACAGCGCAATGCTTGACGCACAACGAAGAGCTGCTGGCAAAATGCACGAAAGTGCTGTTTGAATGAATGTTTACGCGCCTGCTTCTGCCTACCAGATACTTAAGATACTTGTATGCTCAGTCAGATTATATGCAACGCAGGACATGCTAGATAATATCTAGTAATATCATCAACCATGTGTAGATAACTAATGATTGATAGTTTTTTATAAGATACATTTAATGCTAGCTAGCAACTTACCTTGGCTTACTGCATTTGCGTAACAGGCAGTCTCCTTGTGGAGTGCAACGAGAGAGAGGCAGGTCGTTATTGCGTTGGGACTACTTAACTGTAAGGTTGCAAGATTTGATCCCCCGAGCTGACAATGTGAAAATCTGTTGTTCTGCCCCTGAACGAGGAAGTTAACCCACCGTTTCTAGGGCGTCATTGAAATTAAGAATGTGTTCTTAACTGACTTGCTAAATAAAAAGGTATAAAAAATATATAAAAAAAAATAAATAAAAAAAAATCTAAGTACAAATTAAATCGGCGCCCAAAAATTCTGATATCCGATTGTTATGAAAACTTGAAATCGGCCATTCCGATTAATCAGTCAACCTCTAATTGAAAGTGTT
Organism: Oncorhynchus kisutch; assembly: GCF_002021735.2. Classification (NCBI taxonomy): domain Eukaryota; kingdom Metazoa; phylum Chordata; class Actinopteri; order Salmoniformes; family Salmonidae; genus Oncorhynchus; species Oncorhynchus kisutch. Next base: position 105,088 of record NC_034192.2, on the reverse strand, counting down.
CAATAGGATTCATAGAACTCATCTGAGGTCGAACAGAATAGGTTTGATAGAATCCAGTCTCTGCTGGAGCTGTCCATCAAGTACAGGCGACATGAAAGCAGAAAGCACCAGTGACTAGATCAATAAAAAAGTGGTCAGATTAAGCAGATGCTAAGCTACAGTTTTGCAGCACAGACTGTAATATGTTCCGGGATTCCTCCAACGGCATTGAGGAGTACACCACATCTGTCATTGGCTTCATCAATAAGTGTATTGATGATGTCGTCCCCACAGTGACTGCACGTACATACCCCAACCAGAAACCATGGATTACAGGCAGCATCCGCACGGAGCTAAAGGCAAGAGCTGCCACTTTCAAGGAGCGGGACTCTAACCTGGAAGCTTATAAGAAATCCCGCTATGCCCGCCGACGAACCATCAAACATGAAAAGCGCCAATAGAGGACTAAGATCGAGTCATACTTCACCAGCTGTGACGCTCACCGGATGTAGCAGGGCCTGCAAACCATTACAGACTACAAAGGGAAGCACAGCCGCGAGTTGCCCAGTGTCACAACCCTACGGACGAGCTAAACTACCTCTATGCGCGCTTTGAGGAAAATAACACTGAAACATGCATGAGAGCACCACCTGTACCGGAAGACTGTGTGGTCACAGTCTAAGACCTTTAGACAGGTCAACATTCACAAGGCCAGACGGATTACCAGGGCGTACACTGCAAGCATGCGCTGACCAACTAGCAAGTGTCTTCACTGACATTTTTCAACCTCCCTGTCCGGGTCTGTAATACCAACATGTTTTAAGCAGATCACCATAGTGCCTGTGCTCAAGACAACTAAGGTAACCTGCCTAAACGACTACCGACCCGTAGCACTCATGTCTGTAGCCATGAAGTGCTTTGAAAAGCTGGTCATGGCTCACATCAACACCATCATCCCAGAAACCCTAGACCCACTCCAATTTGCATACCGCCCCAACAGATTCACAGATGATGCGGTCTCTATTTGCACTCCACACTGCCCTTTCCCACCTGGACAAAAGGAACACCTATGTGAGAATGCTATTCATTGACTATAGCTCAGCGTTCAACACCATAGGGCCCTCAAAGCTCATTAATTTGCCTAAGACCCTGGGACTGAACACCTCCCTCTGCAACTGGATCCTGGACTTCCTGATGGGCCGCCCCCAGGTGGTAAGGGAAGGAAACAACACATCCACCACGCTGATCCTCAACACAGGGGCCCCTCAGAGGTGCGTGCTCGGTCCCCTCTTGTACTCCCTGTTCACTCATAACTGGACAGCCAGGCACGACTCCAACACCATCATTAAATTTGCCGATTACACAACAGTGGTAGGCCTGATCACCGACAACGACGAGACGGCCTATAGGGAGGAGGTCAGAGACCTGGCCGTGTGGTGCAAGGACAACAACCTCTCCCTCAACGTGATCAAGACAAAGGAGATGATTGTGGACTACAGGGAAAAAGAGGACCGAGCACACCCCCATTCTCATCGACAGGGCTGCAGTGGAGCGGGTCGAGAGCTTCAAGTTCCTTGGTGTCCACATCACCAACAAACTATCATGATCCAAACACACGTCAGTCGTGAAGTAGGCATTACAAAACCTATTCCGCCTCTGGAGACTGAAAAGATTTGGCATGGGTCCTCAGATCCTCAAAAGGTTCTACAGCTGCACCATCGAGAGCGGTTGCATCACTGCCTGGTATGGCAACTGCTTGGCCTCCGACCGCAGGGTGCTACAGAGGGTAGTGCGTACGTCCCAGTACATCACTGGGGCCAAGCTTCCTGTCATCCAGGACCTCTAAAGCAGGCAGTGTCAGAGGTAGGCCCTGAAAATTGTCAAAGACTCCAGCCACCCTAGTCATAGACGGTTCTCTCTGCTACCACACGGCAAGCGGTACCGGAGCACCAAGTATAGGTCCAAGAGGGTTCTAAACAGCTTCTAGCCCCAAGCCATAAGACTACCGAACATCTAGTCAAATGGCTACCCAGACTATTCACATTGCTGCCCACCTCCACACCACTCTCACTCTCTGTTGTCATCTACGCATAGTCACTTTAATGAACTCTACCTACATGTACATAGTACCTCAACTAACACACTGACTCTGTACCGGCACCCCCCAGTATATATTATTTTTTACTGCTTTAAATCACTTGTTACTTTTAGCTCGTATTCTTATCTGTATTTTTTTTAAACTGCACTGTCAGTTAGGGGCTCGTAAGTAAGCATTTCACTGTAAGGTCTACAACTGTTGTATTCGGCGCATGTGACTAATACAATTTGATTTGATGATCCATTTGTTCTGTGACTGTCCAAGCTTACATACCTTTTGGCATAAGGTATACCTGCAAATCCTGCTTTGCTTTTACTGAATATCACTAAGGATATATGATCGACTGAGAAGCTCATGTTTAAACTGGCTAAAAGTTGCTCTAGCCACAGCCAAGAGTCATAATGAGACGCTGGACGGAGAAGGACCCTCCCTCGTATAAGGAATGGTACATAGCCTTGGCAGAAACAGCTTCATATGAAAGATTCATTTTATAAAATGAATGGTAAACTCGATAACTCTAGGGACATTTTCTCCGAGATAGAAAGAGATTACAATCTGTAAAGGCCTGATAGACTACAGACATACATAGACTACTGATAGGGGTACGGCCTTTTCTTCCGTTATAATAGTTGTTATGTGGGTGAAAACCGATAAGGTTGTTTCCTTTTCCCATCTTCTTTGCTGTCCGGTGCCAGTCGGGGGATTGGACACACCTACCCATTCAAATGAGTGGCTGGGTGTGTCCGGGCTTTTGATTGGTACTGTATATTAATCTGACAAGTTATTGTTTAGTGCTAAATGTAATTAAATTGCATTGTTATATCGTGAAAGGACACAAAAACTGATTACAAAATATATATATAACCTACCGGTCAACAGCCAGAAAATACATCAATTTCACCAAAAGCGCCAGTTAATGAATTGACTATAAAAACACATGTGGGCGGCAGGTCAGTGTCGATTTCTTCCCATTGCTACTTAATTTCACTCAGGAATTTAATTCATTGAACTTGTAGATAGTTGGCGAATCCACTTTTTCTCTCTCCACCTCTCTCGGTCTCTGTATTTCCCCCTGCTTCTCTCCTTCCTTCCCTCTCTCTGCACCCTCTCCTTGCTTACCTCCTGTCAGTTCCCTGTTGTATGGCACCCAGTGGTTGAGGAATGGGTGTGTATGGCATGGAGCCGGGAGGCTGGTATGGCATGGAGCCGGGAGGCTGGTATGGCATGGAGCCGGGAGGCTGGTATGGCATGGAGCCGGGAGGCTGGTATGGCATGGAGCCGGGAGGCTGGTATGGCATGGAGCCGGGAGGCTGGTATGGCATGGAGCCGGGAGGCTGGTATGGCATGGAGCCGGGAGGCTGGTATGGCATGGAGCCGGGAGGCTGGTATGGCATGGAGCCGGGAGGCTGGTATGACATGGAGCCGGGAGGCTGGTATGGCATGGAGCCGGGAGGCTGCTATGGCATGGAGCCGGGAGGCTGAGTGGGGGGTAAATGCACCACACGGAGCCGCTTCCTGCTGGGCGAGTCATTCCTCCCCCTCCTCCCCTCAGATCTCTCATCTAGGGATCATTACCCTAGACCAAGGATGGTTACCTATGATGGGGATGAAGGCCACAAAAAATCTGGGCTCATGAGGGGCCGGAGTGGTTTGCAGGTCTGTTTTCCCACACATGCAGTCAGAGCCTGACGGAGCCTTTTCAGGGCCCTAAACAAAATGTTTTTTTAGTGGACTCCCTATAGACAGCAGAGAGCAAAATGTACATTTTAGAGTTCAATTCCTGCCATTCTACACATTTTGCCATGAGGCAGAAATAAATGTTAGCCGTTTTTAATATGATATCTGAGTGAGTGACTAACAAAAATCAATGGGGGCCCCTCGGTTGGTAATTCGACCATGATTCCTACAAGTTTAGATAGCTGGCAGCTAGACTAACTTAACCCCAAAAAAATATTTTAGCTGACATGCGCTAATTGAGTGACTGTCAGTCATATCAATCAAAATGTATGTTTTTACTTTGTCACAAAGTGCTTATACAGAAACCGAGCCTATACTCCAAAGAGCAGGCAACACAGATTAGAAGCACCGTGGCTAGGAAAAACTCCCTAGAAAGGCTGGAACCTATGAAGAAACTTCGAGAGGAACCTGGCACTGAGGGGTGGCCAGTCCTCTTCTGTGGAGATTATAAGAGTACATGGACATTAACTGATATAAGAGAAAATCTGCAGGGCCTCCCGAGTGGCGCAGCAGTCTAAGGCGCAGCAGTCTAAGGCACTGCGTCGCAGTTAGGGGAGGATTTGGCCGGGGGGGCTTTACTTGGCTCCTCACTCTCTAGGGGCTCCTTGTGGCGGGCCGGGCACCTGTAGGCTGACCCCGTCGTTTGTTGAACTGTGTTTCCTCCGGCACTTTGGTGTGGATGGCTTCCGGGTTAAACGAGCGAGTGTTAAGAAGCGCGGTTTGGCAGGTTATGTTTCGGGGGAAGCATGACTCGACCTTCGCCTCCCGTCCCCGTTGAGGAGTTGCCGCGATAAGACAAGATCGAAATTGGGGAGAAAAAGGGGGTAAAATATAACAATTTATTTAAAAAAATATAAAAAGGAGAAAATAAATACAAAACAAACTTCTGATGCACAAACAACTTGCATCTTGTGTATTCTACTATTCTAACCCTCAACAGTAAGTTGAGACCCTGAGTGGTGGAGGGGAATTGATCCGCTGGCCTACAAAAGGGGGTCAGCAGTTGCCCATCCCTGACCTAGAGAAACCCTTATTGCACAAAAGCATATCAGCATCATGTAATCTGTAATCCATGCGTCTTGTCTGATCGCATCTCAGTGTTCTCCAACCCTCACTGCCTGAGACCTGTCCGGATGGTGTGGAGGTCTGACAAAACAGTCAGTCAGAATAGGGGGGGTTTGGTCATAGATGTTAAACTAGTGATATCTCGTTTTATATATTTGTATTCCATCTCGATGGATGTGACTGAATGTAGCCACATACAGGTGAGCCAGACGAGAGGAGTTGAGGTACAACAGGGCAGTAAATGAATGATCTTTCACCATGTCCCTTTATCCAGGTCAGACACTCATCCCATTGATTCACTATCTACAATGGATGACTGATACAAATCATTTCTCCCAACTTCACTCACAACAAGGAAGTTAACAGTAAACATTGCATACCACTGTCATGGTTAACGGAGGAAAAGGAAAGAATTGCATGAGGACATAAAGAGATTGAGCGAGAACGAGAAAGCAAGAACAAGAGAGCAAGAGAGAAAAGGCCTGACAGTGAATAAGAGAGAGACGATGTGAAAAAATGAGTGACTGATATTGAAAAGAGATTCAATGTTTTTTTTTGTCGGGACAAAAACAGGAAAATGCAACTAAAAAAAAACGTATTGTTTTGTCATTCATTAACATTTTACAACGGGTGAATATTTTCCTTCTACAACAGAGCTAATCAAAAACATGAAGAGGAGGAGAACTCCTTAATGAACTGCCTCATCAGACAACCAGAGAAATTCACAGGATCCGTTTTCATTATGCAGGTTTATGGGACTGCTCCAGTCAGGCACAGGCACACACACACCCACTGCCTGGATGCCAGCTAGTTCAGTAACACACAACCACACACCCACTGCCTGGTTGCCAGCTAGTTCAGTAACACACAACCACACACCCACTGCCTGGTTGCCAGCTAGTTCAATAACACACAACCACACACACAATTTCCAGGAAGTGAGTGAATCTCCATAAGCTGCAGTGCCACAGACAGAGACAGTTAAGCTAAAGTGAAACATCACTTCTTTTTTTACTTCATTTTCATCATCTCTAGCATCACCCCAACATCAACATTAGTGAAAATGGTGTTTCTATGTTTTCAATATGCCATTGAAACCAGCAGCCTATTTCTCTCATGTTCTATTGGTTTTCAACTTGTTTTGATTGTCCAGTAGCCAAGTGCACATTCACGTGTAGCCTACTGCCTTGTAGGCATCGCTGTGCTAATACTGTTAACAAATAATAGTTCCCAAACATTTTAAAGATAAACATTCTGATCTATTGCATCAGACACGTTGCTTAAATTATTAATTAAAACATTTTTTATTTTATTTAAGTATGTCGTCTACAGTAGGTCTACTGGTTGAATTTGGGATCCATTGTCCCAAAGTCTGTTTGGGCTGTTTCTTTCTCGACAAGCTGACAAATATAAATTGGTCAACTTTACTACTATTGGGGATAGTAGATTGAAATAGGCTCATAGGCGGCGTGTCCATAAGGCTAGGAATTAAATTGTCAAAATGATACACACCAATTAGCCTACTTCCAATTAGCCTACTTCCAATTAGCCTACTTCCAATTAGCCTACTCCCAATTAGCCTACTCCCAATTAGCCTACTCCCAATTAGCCTACTCCCAATTAGCCTACTCCCAATTAGCCTACTCCCAATTAGACTACTCCCAATTAGACTACTCCCAATTGGCCTACTCATTGCATCCTCGTCTTGCATGTTCTGTTAAGATAAATGACCATAATGTAAATGTGATTTCTGTTATTCTGAGCACCGTGGTGGAGACCCTAATCACATTACACAGCCAATGTATGTGGGTCCGGTATACTTCTCAAATGTCCGGTAAATTAAAATGCTGACAGTCAAATGTCAGGTTCATAATGGAAAGCCTGATTCATGTCAGTCACTAGTCAACTCCATTACACTCAAAAGTTACTTCAAATTCAACCAGTGAATGCTATCGATGGCAAGCTATGCTAGTGATTCTACCAGTTATTCTTAATGAGTGTTAGCATGCTAATAGCAAACCCTGTACACTAAAATGTATACATTTAAGGGGTATGCAGTAGGTCGATAATGATATCAACAAAGTATGTTGTATAGGTAATTTCAAACAATTTAATTTAAGAGAATGTAAAAGACTTAAAGCAACCTTGGGGCTAATTTTTATAGGCGCCAACAGCAGATTGAGGGATTTGTACATTCATACCCCACCAGAAGGGCGTGGCCACTGTGAAACTTCCTTCCATGAGGGACTATCCCTGTTGTCTCCTTTCATCCTATTTTGTTGTCCTATTGAACACAACACACTTCTAGGCCTTCTGTTCTTTTCTCTTTTCCATCTCTACGAAAGAAGAAACCCACTCCATCTCATGAAAGTTGCATGTGAATGAGAGGAGAGGAACATCCCTTCTTCCCCAGAGCACCCCTCCGGCCTCTCTCGCTCCCCCTCTCCCTCTACTCTTGGTTCTTTTAGGGAAAGGAGCACTCCCCGTAAAACTCCGGAAGGAAAGCAAGTAGGAAAGGAGAGGGAGGCTTTGAGGTGCCTCCATGGAGTAGACAGGAGGAGCGAAGGGAGAGAAAAACAAGTCTCTCTCCAGCCTCCCTTTAAAATAAGTATCAAATGGGGAAATCTGCTCACAAGCGTACGTGGTTCAGAGAGAAAGGTGTTTAACCTGAGGGGAGACAGTAGGGGATAGACCGAGAGAGAGCAAAACCATGCAGACCCAATAGCACCTAGCAGAGAAATGAGCCTACCTGCAAGGCATGACTGCATGTCAGAGCCCTTAAACGGGGTCTATACAGTCTACGCAAACAGATCCCTTAAAGAAGCCTACTGGGATTGGTACATCCATTTTTGGACTTTTGAATTAATGATTATAGGCATTATATACATTAATGTTGAATAGCGATATCACATGTACAAACACAGTAAAGGACACACACTGAAGGGTTTTGAGTTAAACGTTGTTATAGACAACTGGGATGCAGCTTATGGACATGTCTGTATAGAACACGTATTTTAGAAACCAGCTCTATTCTCCCACAGCTAGCGAAGAAGAACGGGGCCCTTATTCTTGGTGAATAAAAATACATCCACAAAGGGTCTGGTGCAGCGGTCTAAGGCACTGCATCTCAGTGCAAGAGGCATCACAACAGTCCCTGGTTCGAATCCAGGCTGTATCACATCCGGCCGTGATTGGGAGTCCAATAGGGCGGCGCACAATTGGTCCAGGGTTCTCCGGGTTTGGCCGGGGTGGGACATCATTGTAAATAAGAATTTGTCCTTAACTGACTTGCCTAGTTAAATAAAGGTTCAATTTTAAAAAGTGTGTGTGTGCATTGAGGCTCCTCCATCAAATCACATTTATTTATAAAGTCCTTTTTACATTTGCAGTTGTCAAAGTGCTTATACAGAAACCCAACCTAAAATTGTTTGAGAAAGTTGCAAAAAAACGTTGCCGCTCTGTTACTTGCCTCAGGCTGCACACGCTGTTCTCTAATCAAGTGATCATACTTCACTCATCAGACTATTCTCCAAAACTATTAGTAGTTACAATTTATTTCGATTTCCAATGGGCCATTATCAAAATGGGCAGGAACTGGGGCAGGGGAAAAAAAGAGATGTCATCCGTATGTACTTCAATAGAGAATGGAGCCCCTTTCCTTTCAATCATGCCGGGTAGGCTACTCCGGTTTTATAGTGAAGTGTGTGCTTAATATAAGCAACTGAGAAATAAATATAGTTGCACCTGGGATCCTCTTTAGTAGCAACCTTAAAGTCTGCTTTCACAGAGGGTTGCATATCGAAATATGAGCTTATAGGAAGACTTATTTCATTAAACTGTTCAAAGCCCCTCTCTCTGCACACTGGAGAAAGGAATGAAGGAGAGAGAGGAGATGAAAACGCACAGTGGTGAGATATTCTGTAGCTAAAGTTAGTCAGCCTATTAATTATGAAAAAAAAAGCCCTATTACTAGACTATAAATGATAAATGATATATTATTATAAATCAAATACAAATTGACTATAATTGAAGACGCCCTGCACAATCAACAAACCAACAGCCTCACCTAGGCCTATATGTTCTCTCCCAGACTCATGGATAGAAAGTTGAGCGCAGCACAAGGTAACCAGTCCATCCAGTATGCAGCATAATAATAATAATAATAATAATAATAATAATGTCCACAAGCAAAAGGCTAGACCAATTAAGTACCGAAGACATCTTAAATCTGTTTTTCTTCTGTGCGTAGGCTATTATTAACCCTAACCCTATCTATTATATAATAGCACAAGCATTATTTTTAATTGCGTTTTTTGGGGGGTGGGATAAATAGGCCTAATGCGTATGCATATGTTCCAATACGCATATGGTGTTTTGAATTAATGTTCGGCTTTGAAACATCCAGAACGACCATGTTCTCCCCTCAGTTTTAACCGGTTGTTGAACTGCTTTGAATTGATCATCACAGTGAGGTGAGTTTTAAAAGCATGATACTGTTTTGATGATGTGTTGATGTGATTTTTGATTGACAATAGAGCGCTGAGTACCAGGCCATTAGTGTCCTGAATGCATAAGAGGAGATTACCGTGACTCAACAGTCACGTGGAATTTGACTGTGGTGATGACTGCCGGTGTGACGGTAATAAGGTCACTGCAACAGCCACAGTATGTCACACACACACACAGAGCGAGAGTGAGAGAGAGAACACACACAGTGACAGACAGAGAGAGTGTTTCTCAAAATGCATACTGCAGTGCTCGGAGCACGGGTCCAAATCAAAGTATGTGAAACGGAGCACGATTTCTTGAAATCAACGAGGGCAATTATTTCAGCTAAAGCGAGAGAAAATACACTACAACTTCGGGAATGAAATGTTGCCTATTCACATCTCATATGTTGCCTGACTACAATATTTTGTCTTGATACGTTAATACATGCAGTGTTCATTTTGGCATGTTTACCTGCCTACATACCGTAGAGTGCAAGTCCATAATAAGTCAAGTACTAGTACTGTTAGCTAGCCAGATAGCCACAAAGAATTTAAATCTATCTTGCAAAACTAAAATCATGGCAAATTTTATTTGTCACATGCTCAGAATAAAACAGGTGTAGACCTTACCGTGAAATGCTTACTTACAATCCCTTAACTCAATTTCTTGAACTGCATTGCTGGTTAAGAAAATATTTACTATATAAACTAGAAGTAGAAAGTAGAAAAATAGAACAATAGAAGTAGAAAATAAAAACAAAATAACAAGGCTATATGGGGGTACCAGTAGCGAGTCGGTGTGTGTGTGTGTGTGTGTGTGGGAGGGGGGGTGTAAATACTCCGGTGGCCATTTGATTAATTGTTCAGCAGTCTTATGTATTGGAGGTAGAGGCTGTTAACGAGCCTTTTGGTCCTAGACTTGGCGCCTTGGTACCACTTGCCATGGGGTAGCAGAGAGAACAGTCTTTGACTGGGTGACTGGAGTCTGACCATTTTTGGTGCCTTCTTCTGACACCGCCTAGTATATAGGTCCTGGATGGCAGGAAGCGTGGCCCCAGTGACGTACTGGGCCGTATGCACTACCCTCTGTAGCTCCTTACAGTCAGATGCCGAGCAGTTGCCATACCAGGCAGTGATGTAACCGGTCAGGATGCTCTCGATGGTGCAGCTGTAGAACCATGCTAAATCTTTTCAGTATCCTGAGGGGGAAAAGGTTTTGTTGTGCTCTCTTCAGGACTGTCTTGGTGTGTTTGGAGCATGATAGATCGTTGGTGATGTGGACACCAAGGAAATTGAAACTCTCGACCCGCTCCACTACAGCCCCATTGATGAGAATGTTCGGTCCTCCCTTTCCTATAGTCCACGATCAGCTCCTTTGTCTTGCTCACACTGAGGGAGAGGTTGTTGTCCTGGCACCACACTGCCTGGTCTCTGACATCCTCCATATAGGCTGTCTCATCGTTGTTGGTGATCAGGCCCTACCACTGTTGTGTCATCAGCAAATGTAATGGTGGTGTTGGAGTGGGCAGTCATGGGTGAACAGGGAGTACAGGAGTGGACTAAGTACACACCCCTGAGGGGCCCCCGTGTTGAGGGTCAGCATGGCAGATGGGTTGTTGCCTACCTATCTGGTTAGCTATATTATTACAAATCACACACAGCTGATAGTTGTGAAGTAAAACGGTTGATTTGTGTATATATTGTTTTGTCTCGATTGCGATTGTTGTCCTGTCTGGAAGATGATTCAGTGAATGAGTAAGTCCATAGTAAATCAATAGGGCTAGCTAGCTAGCTAGCTAGCCACAAAGAATTGGTAGTTATACATAGAAAATGTAAATTTGTGTTGCATTGCAAAACATTGGTTTTAGGTCATTTTTGCATGTTTAACTATCTGGCTAGCTAGATTATTACTATTCACATACCTAGTTGATAATTATGAAGTAAAACATTTGCTTTGTGTATATCGTGTTTTGTCTCTGTTGCCATTGTCCTGGCTGGAAGAAAGTTCAGTGAACGGGGAGGTGCAGCGTGAGGTAATACAGTAGGGGGAGATGCAGCGTGAGGTAATACAGTAGAGGGGAGATGCAGCGTGAGGTAATACAGTAGAGGGGAGATGCAGCGTGAGGTAATACAGTAGAGGGGAGGTCAAGCGTAAGGTAATACAGTAGGGGGAGGTGCAGCGTGAGGTAATACAGTAGAGGGGAGGTCAAGCGTGAGGTAATACAGTAGAGGGGAGATGCAGCGTGAGGTAATACAGTAGGGGGAGGTGCAGCATGAGGTAATACAGTAGAGGGTGGAGCAGCGTGAGGTAATACAGTAGGGGGAGGTGCATCGTGAGGTAATACAGTAGAGGGTGGAGCAGCGTGAGGTAATACAGTAGGGGGAGGTGCAGCGTGAGGTAATACAGTAGAGGGGAGGTCAAGCGTGAGGTAATACAGTAGAGGGGAGATGCAGCGTGAGGTAATACAGTAGGGGGAGGTGCAGCATGAGGTAATACAGTAGAGGGTGGAGCAGCGTGAGGTAATACAGTAGGGGGAGGTGCATCGTGAGGTAATACAGTAGAGGGTGGAGCAGCGTGAGGTAATACAGTAGTGGGGGGATGCAGCGTGAGGTAATACAGTAGTGGGGGGATGCAGCGTAAGGTAATACAGTAGAGGGGAGATGCAGCGTGAGGTAATACAGTAGAGGGAGGAGAAGCGTGAGGTAATACAGTAGAGGGGAGATGCAGCGTGAGGTAATACAGTAGAGGGAGGAGAAGCGTGAGGTAATACAGTAGAGGGAGGAGAAGCGTGAGGTAATACAGTAGTGGGGGGATGCAGCGTGAGGTAATACAGTAGTGGGGGGATGCAGCGTGAGGTAATACAGTAGTGGGGGGATGCAGCGTAAGGTAATACAGTAGAGGGGAGATGCAGCGTGAGGTAATACAGTAGAGGGAGGAGAAGCGTGAGGTAATACAGTAGAGGGGAGATGCAGCGTGAGGTAATACAGTAGAGGGAGGAGAAGCGTGAGGTAATACAGTAGAGGGAGGAGAAGCGTGAGGTAATACAGTAGAGGGGAGATGCAGCGTGAGGTAATACAGTAGAGGGGAGATGCAGCGTGAGGTAATACAGTAGAGGGAGGAGAAGCGTGAGGTAATACAGTAGAGGGGAGATGCAGCGTGAGGTAATACAGTAGAGGGGAGATGCAGCGTGAGGTAATACAGTAGAGGGAGGAGCAGCGTGAGGTAAAGCAGGGTTCTTTGGTGTCAACAGGTAAAGCATCAGACTTCCACAATAAGCAGACCTCAAGAGACACGACACTTCTGTCTACAAGGATTTATGTCCATTTGGTATGGCGCCCAGGAAAGCTCACTCAACTAGACACGCACACAACCTCTCTGGAGAGCCTCCTTCCAATCTAGTTGAATTCCTGCCTGACATTACAAACAGATTGGCCATTACACGGACGCACCCATCTGGCCTCGACAATCCCATCCATATGTTCTAGAGATGTGGAAACCTTCAATACATTATGTGATTGTGAGTAGCCTATATGAAGGGGTCTGGAGGGTGACGGACGTCTGGTGTTCAACATGCAACAGATCAAAATGGCTTCCTATTCCCTTCAAGAAAGTCTTCACCACTTGACATTTTCCACATTTTGTTGATTGTTTGTCACTGGCCTACACACACAGCCCAGAATGTCAAAGTGGAATGCTTTTTGAAATGTTTACAAATGAATTAAAAATAAAAAGCTGAAATGTCTTGAGTCAATAAGTATGATTGGTGAAATTCACTGAAAACCCTCACTAACACATGGTTATATTTACATGATTGCAAATATCCTGTAGCCCACTAACACCAATCAACCAACATTATAGACTAATATTCCATTTCGGTTGTTGCAGGATTTTGTTGTGACAATATAGATCAAATTAAAGTAAGTAGTGCTCACGAGTCAAAAAGGTTCCCTGAAAATGGTGCACAATTGTGTACTGAGTCATCTATTTCTATTTCATATGATTTTGTAAATATTTTTTTGCAATTTGTATGATGTTACAATATCCAATATTAATTTTATTTTTACGGATTTGTAAGGGTTTAAGATCCAGGACTGCATCTTTAAGCTCATATACAGAGCCTTCAGAAAGTATTTACACATTTTCTTGTGTTACAGCTGGAATTTAAAATGGATTCATTTGAGATGTTGTGTCACTGGCCGACACACAACACCCCATAATATCAAAGTGCAATTATGTTTTTAGATTATTTTTCAAATGAATTACAAATGAAAAGCTGAAATGTTGAGTCAATTAGAATTCAACCCCTTTGTTACGGCAAGCCTAAATAAGTTAAAATAAAAATGTGCTTCAGTCACATAAATTGTATGGGCTCTGTGTGAAATAATAAGTGTTTAAATAATAATTTGTTCTTAACGGACTTGCCTAGTTAAATAAAGGTTAAAAAAGAGAAAAAAAAGTGTTTAACATGTTTGAATGACCACATCATCTCTGTATCGTACCTTAGTCGAGCAGTGAATTTCAAACACAGATTCAATCAGAAAGACCAAGGAGGCTTTCCAATGCCTCAAAGGGCAACCATTCGTGGATTTAAAAAACAGACATTGAATATTCCGCTGAGCTTGGTGACGTTATTAATTACGCTTTGGATGGTCAATACACCCAGTCACTACAAAGATACAGGCGTCCATCCTAACTCAGTCGCCGGGAAGGATGGATCAACAACATTGTAGTTACTCCACAATGTTAACGTTATTGACAGAGTGAAAAGAAGGAAGCCTGTACAGAATAAAACATATTCCAAAACATGCATCATGTTTGCAACAAGGCACTATTAGTAATACTGAAATAAATGTGGCAAAGCAATTAACTTTTTGTCCTGAATACAAAATGTTATGTTTGCGGCAAATCCAATACAACACATGACTGAGTACCATTCTTCATATTTTTAAGCAACGTGTTGGCTGCATCATGTTATGGGTATGCTTGTAATTGTTAAAGACTGGTGAATTTTTTTTTAAATAAAAAAAAAGGAACACCTGGTCCAGTCTGCTTTCCACCAGACACTGGGAGATTAATTTACCTTTCAACAGGACAATAAGCTAAAACACAAAGCCAAATCTACACTGAAGTTGCTCACCAAGAAGACAGTGAATGTTCCCAAGTGGCCAAGTTACAGTTTTTACTTAAATCTACTTGAAAATCTAGCAATAATCAACAACCAATTCGACAGAGCTTGAATATTTTTTCAAGAATAAAACGGGCAAATGTTGCACAATTCAGGTGTGGAAGGATTTTAGAGACTTACCCAGAAAGTCTCACAGCTGTAATCGCTGCCAAAGGTGCTTCTACAAAGTATTGACTCAGTGGTGTGAATACTTGTGTTAGTGAAATATTTCTGTATTTCATTTTCAATAAATTTGAAAAATGTATTTTCACTTTGTAATTCTGGGTTAGTGTGTGTAGATGGTTGAGGGGGAGAAAAAAAATTATGAAATCCATTTTGAATTCAGGCTGTAGCAACACAATGTGGAATAAGTCAAGGGGTATGAATACTTTGAAGGCACTGTAGTGCACTACTTTTCATCAGGGCCTTGGTCAAAAGTAGTGCACTAAGTAGGAATAGGGTGCCATTTGGGATGCAGCCCATATGACATTTCACACAGGGTTACATAGGGAGATAAAACATGGGAGAGAACTTTGGCACATTGAGAGGACATGAAGATAGAAGTGGGGTAGTGTTAGTAGATACGGGTATGTGGGGTAAAAGATAACAGGGGGTAGTTATGGTATGCCAACAGTCCCATATAGCAGGGGTCTCTAACCTTAATAAGAACCACAGAGGCGCACATGAACTCTGAGCAATACACACACATACAATGTACCACACACAATATACACACACGGGACACACACAGACAAAGACGTAACACGGCATCGAAGGCAAAGTCATGACCACACAAACACACAGGCAGCAATAACACACAACATACACAAATAAATTAAGAAACTATTAGACACACACCCACACCGTTCCAGGAAAGGTGAGGGTGGTCAGGATGCGGTGCGGTGGCTAACCATAACGGAAGCACACCGTTCCAGGAAAGGTGAGGGTGGTCAGGATGCGGTGCGGTGGCTAACCATAACGGAAGCACACCGTTCCAGGAAAGGTGAGGGTGGTCAGGATGCGGTGCGGTGGCTAACCATAACGGAAGCACACCGTTCCAGGAAAGGTGAGGGTGGTCAGGATGCGGTGCGGTGGCTAACCATAACGGAAGCACACCGTTCCAGGAAAGGTGAGGGTGGTCAGGATGCGGTGCGGTGGCTAACCATAACGGAAGCACACCGTTCCAGGAAAGGTGAGGGTGGTCAGGATGCGGTGCGGTGGCTAACCATAACGGAAGCACACCGTTCCAGGAAAGGTGAGGGTGGTCAGGATGCGGTGCGGTGGCTAACCATAACGGAAGCACACCGTTCCAGGAAAGGTGAGGGTGGTCAGGATGCGGTGCGGTGGCTAACCATAACGGAAGCACACCGTTCCAGGAAAGGTGAGGGTGGTCAGGATGCGGTGCGGTGGCTAACCATAACGGAAGCACACCGTTCCAGGAAAGGTGAGGGTGGTCAGGATGCGGTGCGGTGGCTAACCATAACGGAAGCACACCGTTCCAGGAAAGGTGAGGGTGGTCAGGATGCGGTGCGGTGGCTAACCATAACGGAAGCACACCGTTCCAGGAAAGGTGAGGGTGGTCAGGATGCGGTGCGGTGGCTAACCATAACGGAAGCACACCGTTCCAGGAAAGGTGAGGGTGGTCAGGATGCGGTGCGGTGGCTAACCATAACGGAAGCACACCGTTCCAGGAAAGGTGAGGGTGGTCAGGATGCGGTGCGGTGGCTAACCATAACGGAAGCACACCGTTCCAGGAAAGGTGAGGGTGGTCAGGATGCGGTGCGGTGGCTAACCATAACGGAAGCACACCGTTCCAGGAAAGGTGAGGGTGGTCAGGATGCGGTGCGGTGGCTAACCATAACGGAAGCACACCGTTCCAGGAAAGGTGAGGGTGGTCAGGATGCGGTGCGGTGGCTAACCATAACGGAAGCACACCGTTCCAGGAAAGGTGAGGGTGGTCAGGATGCGGTGCGGTGGCTAACCATAACGGAAGCACACCGTTCCAGGAAAGGTGAGGGTGGTCAGGATGCGGTGCGGTGGCTAACCATAACGGAAGCACACCGTTCCAGGAAAGGTGAGGGTGGTCAGGATGCGGTGCGGTGGCTAACCATAACGGAAGCACACCGTTCCAGGAAAGGTGAGGGTGGTCAGGATGCGGTGCGGTGGCTAACCATAACGGAAGCACACCGTTCCAGGAAAGGTGAGGGTGGTCAGGATGCGGTGCGGTGGCTAACCATAACGGAAGCACACCGTTCCAGGAAAGGTGAGGGTGGTCAGGATGCGGTGCGGTGGCTAACCATAACGGAAGCACACCGTTCCAGGAAAGGTGAGGGTGGTCAGGATGCGGTGCGGTGGCTAACCATAACGGAAGCACACCGTTCCAGGAAAGGTGAGGGTGGTCAGGATGCGGTGCGGTGGCTAACCATAACGGAAGCACCTCATATTAAAAAAGGGAGCAGGGATCGTTTGTATCAATCAGCGTTAATCTGGCCTTAATGTGTTTATTAAAGACAACATGAACTGTCATTTCCTAGCAGAAAACCGTTTTACCGGGGAACGGCCTTAATCAAATAAACCCAGGCTCTGTGCCATAATGTGCTTATTGTCACATGGTAATAACCACTGATTGAATAAAATAATTTCCAATGACAGAAAACACACGCGTGTGTATGCGTGTCAAATTATAATGTCAAATTTCCAACCAGTCTTAATAAAGGCCTAGGTGTCTTGATGGAGAGAGAGGGTCAAGTCTAAATGCCTGGCAGAGAAAATGATTCATTACAAAAACCAATGACAAAGGGGAAAGACATTTAGAAACAAATGACCAAATTAATTAAAACATTTACAATGGAAGACATGCACAATTAAACCGGGGATGATGCGATCATGAATAAATGGTGGCGTCCTGTTGGGAAATGAATGAAGTGGGTTCTTCTTTTGTTTGGTCAATGACAGAGCTGAAATAGAGACCGATAGATAGATGCCTGGATTAGATGTAATGCTTCTATTACGGCTAGTCGAGTAAATGGAGTCTCATCTAATCTAAAACACACAAGCATTCCTGCTATCGACCGATTCGGATCTAAATTGTCTGCACAAATCAATCTGAGCTGCCAGACAGAAAGCTGAGCTGCCAGACAGAAAGTATAAACACAACCATAACCAATCTACAGTACATTGTAGCCTATATTTCTCTTGCAACTGTCACTCTGCTTGTTTCCCGGGCACAAAATGGTCACCTCATACCTCAAATGCTCCCTAGACCAGGGCTCTACAACCCTGTTCCTGGAGAGCCACCAGGAACATAACGGAAGCACACTGGTTTTCAATCCAGTCTCAGTTGTAACTGACCTGATTCATCTTAGCAAAGAACAATTTTCTAGAATCAGGGGAACTAGATGAGGGTTGGAGCAAAAACCTAGAGGACAGTAGCTCTCCAGGAAGAGGGTTGGAGAGCCCTGCTTTTGACACTGATTTGCAATCAGTTTTGCGTTCATTCACCTGGCTTGGCACAAAATGACAGACGAGGCAGAGTGGGGAGGTCGCTGGGATCCAGTGGGGGGGGGGTCAATGCCCGCATGAGGTGAAAGGTCACATCAGCTACACGCCATTCCAATGGTGCCAGGGGCGGCTGGCGTTGTTTCACCAGACCCCTGTCGACCTTCGTAGTGAATGACTGCTAACAGCTGGGTGCTCCACTAGCTCTGACATCAGACACCGTGACCTCTGAACTGGGGCCGCGATGCTGCACCCGGCTTGATATGTCTGGCACACACCCAAACACACCTCTCCTCACATAGTGTACACACACACACCTCTCCTCACATAGTGTACACACACACACACACACCTCTCCTCACATAGTGTACACACACACACACACACCTCTCCTCACATAGTGTACACACACACACACACCTCTCCTCACATAGTGTACACACACACACACACACCTCTCCTCACATAGTGTACACACACACACACCTCTCCTCACATAGTGTACACACACACACACACCTCTCCTCACATAGTGTACACACACACACACACACACACACCTCTCCTCACATAGTGTACACACACACACACACACACACACCTCTCCTCACATAGTGTACACACACACCTCTCCTCACATAGTGTACACACACACCTCTCCTCACATAGTGTACACACACACATACACACCTCTCCTCACATAGTGTACACACACACCTCTCCTCACATAGTGTACACACACACCTCTCCTCACATAGTGTACACACACACCTCTCCTCACATAGTGTACACACACACCTCTCCTCACATAGTGTACACACACACCTCTCCTCACAGTGTACACACACACCTCTCCTCACAGTGTACACATACACCTCTCCTCACATAGTGTACACACACACATACACACCTCTCCTCACATAGTGTACACACACACACACCTCTCCTCAGTGTACACACACACACCTCTCCTCATAGTGTACACACACACCTCTCCTCACAGTGTACACACACACACACCTCTCCTCACAGTGTACACACACACACACACCTCTCCTCACAGTGTACACACACACACCTCTCCTCACAGTGTACACACACACACACACCTCTCCTCACAGTGTACACACACACACACCTCTCCTCACAGTGTACACACACACCTCTCCTCACATTGTACACACACACCTCTCCTCACATTGTACACACACACACACACACCTCTCCTCACATAGTGTACACACACACACACACACCTCTCCTCACATAGTGTACACACACCTCTCCTCACATAGTGTACACACACCTCTCCTCACA
Organism: Oncorhynchus kisutch; assembly: GCF_002021735.2. NCBI lineage: Eukaryota > Metazoa > Chordata > Actinopteri > Salmoniformes > Salmonidae > Oncorhynchus > Oncorhynchus kisutch. Next base: position 85,739 of record NC_034192.2, on the reverse strand, counting down.
TAGTGTACACACACCTCTCCTCACATAGTGTACACACACCTCTCCTCACATAGTGTACACACACACCTCTCCTCACATAGTGTACACACACACCTCTCCTCACATAGTGTACACACACACCTCTCCTCACATAGTGTACACACACACCTCTCCTCACATAGTGTACACACACACCTCTCCTCACATAGTGTACACACACACCTCTCCTCACATAGTGTACACACACACCTCTCCTCACATAGTGTACACACACACCTCTCCTCACATAGTGTACACACACACCTCTCCTCACATAGTGTACACACACACCTCTCCTCACATAGTGTACACACACACCTCTCCTCACATAGTGTACACACACACCTCTCCTCACATAGTGTACACACACCTCTCCTCACATAGTGTACACACACCTCTCCTCACATAGTGTACACACACCTCTCCTCACATAGTGTACACACACCTCTCCTCACATAGTGTACACACACCTCTCCTCACATAGTGTACACACACCTCTCCTCACATAGTGTACACACACCTCTCCTCACATAGTGTACACACACCTCTCCTCACATAGTGTACACACACCTCTCCTCACATAGTGTACACACACCTCTCCTCACATAGTGTACACACACCTCTCCTCACATAGTGTACACACACCTCTCCTCACATAGTGTACACACACCTCTCCTCACATAGTGTACACACACCTCTCCTCACATAGTGTACACACACCTCTCCTCACATAGTGTACACACACCTCTCCTCACATAGTGTACACACACCTCTCCTCACATAGTGTACACACACCTCTCCTCACATAGTGTACACACACACCTCTCCTCACATAGTGTACACACACACCTCTCTCCTCACATAGTGTACACACATCCTCTCTCCTCACATAGTGTACACACACACCTCTCCGCACAGTGTACACACACACACACCTCTCCTCACATAGTGTACACACACACACCTCTCCTCACATATTGTACACACACACACACACACACCTCTCCTCACAGTGTACACACACACACACCTCTCCTCACATAGTGTACACACACACACCTCTCCTCACATAGTGTACACACACACACACACACCTCTCCTCACATAGTGTACACACACACACACAACTCTCCTCACATAGTGTACACACACACACAACTCTCCTCACATAGTGTACACACACACACACACACACACACACCTCTCCTCACATAGTGTACACACACACACACACACACACATCTCTCCTCACATAGTGTGTACACACACACACCTCTCCTCACATAGTGTACACACACACACACACCTCTCCTCACATAGTGTACACACACACACACACACACACACACACACCTCTCCTCACATAGTGTACACACACACACACACACACACCTCTCCTCACATAGTGTACACACACACACACACATCTCTCCTCACATAGTGTACACACACACACACACACACACCTCTCCTCACATAGTGTACACACACACACACCTCTCCTCACAGTGTACACACACACACACCTCTCCTCACATAGTGTACACACACACACCTCTCCTCACATAGTGTACACACACACCTCTCCTCACATAGTGTACACACACACCTCTCCTCACATAGTGTACACACACACCCATCCTCACATAGTGTACACACACACCTCTCCTCACATAGTGTACACACACCTCTCCTCACATAGTGTACACACACACCTCTCCTCACATAGTGTACACACACACCTCTCCTCACATAGTGTACACACACACCTCTCCTCACATAGTGTACACACACACACCTCTCCTCACATAGTGTACACACACACACACCTCTCCTCACATAGTGTACACACACACACCTCTCCTCACATAGTGTACACACACACCTCTCCTCACATAGTGTACACACACACCTCTCCTCACATAGTGTACACACACACCTCTCCTCACATAGTGTACACACACACCTCTCCTCACATAGTGTACACACACACCTCTCCTCACATAGTGTACACACACACCTCTCCTCACATAGTGTACACACACACCTCTCCTCACATAGTGTACACACACACCTCTCCTCACATAGTGTACACACACACACCTCTCCTCACATAGTGTACACACACACACCTCCTCACATAGTGTACACACACACACCTCTCCTCACATAGTGTACACACACACACCTCTCCTCACATAGTGTACACACACACACCTCTCCTCACAGTGCACACACACACACCTCCTCACATAGTGTACACACACCTCTCCTCACATAGTGTACACACACACCTCTCCTCACATAGTGTACACACACACCTCTCCTCGCATAGTGTACACACACACACACACACACCTCTCCTCACATAGTGTACACACACACACATCTCTCCTCACAGTGTACACACACACACATCTCTCCTCACAGTGTACACACACACACACCTCTCCTCACATAGTGTACACACACACACACCTCTCCTCACATAGTGTACACACACACACACACCTCTCCTCACATAGTGTACAACACACACACCTCTCCTCACAGTGTACACACACACACACACCTCTCCTCACAGTGTACACACCACACACACACCTCTCCTCACATAGTGTACACACACACACACCTCTCCTCACATAGTGTACACACACACACCTCTCCTCACAGTGTACAACACACACACCTCTCCTCACAGTGTACAACACACACCTCTCCTCACAGTGTACAACACACACACCTCTCCTCACATAGTGTACACACACACCTCTCCTCACAGTGTACAACACACACACCTCTCCTCACAGTGTACAACACACACACCTCTCCTCACAGTGTACAACACACACACCTCTCCTCACATAGTGTACACACACACACACCTCTCCTCACATAGTGTACACACACACACCTCTCCTCACATAGTGTACACACACACACACCTCTCATACTGTACACACACCCCTAACCTCTCACACACACACCTAACCTCACATACTGTACACACACATCTCTCCTCACATACTGTACACACACCCCTAACCTCACATACTGTACACACACTCCCCTACTAGCCTATGTTTTTATTAAACTGTAAGTAAACCAAAACAAATGTTGGTTACAGAGTTAAGACTGATGACTAATAGTCTAACCAGGCACTGCTCCAATCTCTGAGGTAGCCAACAAGATGGGCTGACAGACACATCGCCCTGTTAGCTCCTAGCACAAGCATTTCACAGTACCTTATATCCTGCTGTAAACTGTGTATGTGACATATACATTTGATTTGTGAGTAACTGGAAGGACAGTGGAAGAAAGTTAGCTAAACCAGGATGTAGTTAGCTAAACCAGGATGTAGTTAGCTAAACCAGGATGTAGTTAGCTAAACCAGGATGTAGTTAGCTAAACCAGGATGTAGCCCTCGCGGATGGACTACTTACCGGCGAGGAGGAAGGTGATGAGGCAGGTCTCTTTGGGCATGTAGAGTTTGAGGCGGGAGCCACTGAACACGTATTCTACCACCGCCTCTGAGCGGCCCGCTCTCTGGAGGAAAGGCAGGAACTGCTTGGCCTTCTGTGTTTCCTGGAGAAGAAAGAAACATGTTCAGAGTAGCAGCTTCACCCTATAAATGCAGATCTTCATGTCAATTGGATGGTCTGATAGTGGATCATACACCTCAGTCCATCCACTTCATATGCAGATGAGTAAATTAGGTTGAAGTTCATTGCGTGGGGTTTCTCGGTAAGGGTGAACGGACCAATGATTTCACCATGACATTGCTAGGCCTCGTCTCTCTTTCTCCCTTTCTGTTGAATCACTGGCTTGATGGGTACACCAAGGCCAAAATTACAAGCGTGGCTAAATCATTGCCTATTCAGACAGGCTGATGAATCAATGGCAGAGAGAGAGAGTTATATTAACTCTGCCAAGGCAGGCAGGCCAATGTAGGAAGGCCAAGGCAGGCAGGCCAAGGTAGGCAGGCCAAGGCAGGCAGGCCAAGGCAGGCAGGCCAAGGCAGGCAGGCCAATGTAGGAAGGCCAAGGCAGGCAGGCCAAGGCAGGCAGGCCAATGTAGGCAGGCCAAGGCAGGCAGGCCAAGGCAGGCAGGCCAAGGCAGGCAGGCCAAGGCAGGCAGGCCAAGGCAGGCCCAAGGCAGGCAGGCCAAGGCAGGCAGGCCAAGGCAGGCAGGCCAAGGCAGGCAGGCCAATGCAGCCATAACAAACCAGGCAGTGACTCACTAGCACTCTCTCATGATTTAGATGCCGTGGGGTGGGGAGGTGTGTGTAGAGGAAGAGAGATGTGTTCTGGCAAAACAGATAGATGTACTGGGTGAGCAGGATGAGGAAATATGTTGTTGACAAGGTGGAACTATTCCATCAAGCGCCAGGTAGCTCAGGATTGCAGGGTGCGAAGTCAACATTGCTGTGGTGATTAAAGTTACTGGGCAGGAATCTAGCCCTACACTACACATTATTTCTCCGTTCAGATGAACTCTTAGGATGGAGAAAGGTGGGCAATGGGAATAGGGAAACAGGTGAACACACACATATATACCAGCTGGGCTGGGGGGCAGGAGTCAGGAGGGACTGTGTTTATGTAACCTGTGTTGGGGGGTGAAGAGAGAGAGAGAGAGAGAGAGCCCCAGTGCCATATCCACTCAGCACCTTTGTATGTACTGTACACACACACCCCACTGTACTCCATTATATATCCCCACTGTATTCTTCTCAATATAACCCACTTCATCTACATAATCCCTCTCGGTAATATCCCTGTGTGTGTGTGTGTGTGTGTCACAGGCAGAGAGCTGAGGGGTGCGGTGGATCGGGTTGTTAGCTGCCATCTCTGTATTTTTATTAGAAAGCTCATTACATTAGCCTGGCCCGGCCACTACAGCCTCCACAGCCCAGCTCTCCAGCCAAGAGGGAGCAGTACTTTAAGATGGAGGAAGAGACACACACGCGCTTGTTCTCCCTGACTGGCAGAAGTCATCAACAGATTGGCATGGTATCAAGGATCTATTCCTGGGCGGCTGTCAGTCTTCAGAGTGACGGGGAAACAAGCTGACATGTAAATGTGTCGTATCCCCTCTATGGCTGCAGTGAAACACAGAGAGGGCTGCTGAGAGAGATGGAGCATCTTTAGAGAGGGGCTGGGCAAGATCAACACACACACCTGATTACACTGGAGAACAGCGTGTGTGTCTATGCGGGCGTTAAACAATAACACACGTCCTAGACTGACTGCCCAGTCCATTAAAGCATGGACAAGTCTCCTCGTAAAACAAAGATTTAAGGTGGTCAGAATGAGAGGGAGGGAGTGTGTGTCCCCAGCCGTCATTCCTTTATGTGCTTTAACACACGTGGGCCATGGAGCGAGTGTGGAGCGAGAGTGGAGCGAGAGTGGAGCGAGAGTGGAGCGAGTGTGGAGCGAGTGTGGAGCGAGTGTGGAGCGAGTGTGGAGCGAGTGTGGAGAGAGTGTGGAGCGAGTGTGGAGCGAGTGTGGAACGAGTGTGGAGCGAGTGTGGAGCGAGTGTGGAGCGAGTGTGGAGAGAGTGTGGAGAGAGTGTGGAGAGAGAGTGTGGAGAGAGAGTGTGGAGAGAGAGTGTGGAGAGAGAGTGTGGGTACGTACGTGCATCTCATTACTCCCCGTTAACACATTTTATGGGCACGGAGTAAAATCTAATCTTCATTTAGTGAGCAGCCCAATCAATTTTCACAAGCAGAGACGCTGTCTGCTGTCCATGGAACACGTAAACAACTTCCTGGATGACTTTATTAACGCAGAGGGAACTATATTTAGATGGGACTTTATTGCTATAATATGGGGGGTTACGGGGGGGCTGGTATTATGGATATTACTTAGAGTGAGTCATCTATAGATCAGATGACAAGGCATGTCCTGGGGAGTGGCTTGGGAGAGACTGGAGGGCATTGAGACTGGTGGGTCAAGGTTTGGCAATTATATTATCAAGAAGAATGTTGGCCCAAGAAAGTGCATGAACATTGCACACACACACACACACACACTCTCCAGGGGGAAAAACACACAAGATATAAGCCTAGTCACATAACAGTAAACACACACAACTATTCCTCAAAGACACACACACACACACACATTTCTCTCTCTCCCACCCACACTCTCACACTAATCCATCTTACCCCAGAGATATCAGCCACTCTGTGGATGGGGACCTCCTTCTTGCTATGCAGCCCTTTCCCGTTCTTGATTGCCCTGTGATCAATCAGAGGGAGAGAGTGAGACAGAGTGGCCACCATTACGGTTCATCCCATCATCCAGCGAGTTAAGGAGAAACCATCAGGTCTTTGAGCCGCAGAGGAGAAATGAAGCTGTGGGTAATAAACACTCAGAGAGCCATTCCGGCTCAGAGGGGGGGATACAGTTTCCAAGCTCCCCGGCTCCACCACGAGGATCAGCGGCAGAGGCACTTCACGTGTAATCTATACCCTTAAAATGGAAACTGTAATGGTTGGAGGGGACGAGGGAGTGCATTTTCAGTCTGACCATGACGCTGGTGTGATGACCACCTGTTCAGATTCCTACTGGAAAGGGATTGAGTGCTACAGATGAAGATGACGAAGATGGAAATTGTGGCAGTCAGTGTCATCTGTGGGTCAGTGATGTGTGTGTGTGTGTGTGTGTAAGAGATGAGGGAGAATGAGAAAGGGAAGAGAAGAGAAGGAGTTTGAGGAGCCCAGAAAGAGACAGAAGGGTAGCATGGGAAAACACTTGCACAAACACCAAGGATGGGTCGTCATCTATCTGCTAACCCGGAGATCTTCATCTTTAGTGGTGTATTAAAGCACATACTAAATCTCCCGGTGCACGTAATTATATTCACAGAGCACGTGTAAAGAGAAGGCCTGATTCAGTGTGTGTGTGTGTGTGCGCGATAAAGCGAAAATTAGAGCAGCGCAGGGGTGTAATCAGTCTAAACGAGAGTTTCTAATGGACAAATTCAAGTAGGTCGTTCCCTGTTTTGTTCAGTTTGCTTCCGTTTAAGAAACCTTTTGCAACAGAATCGGAGTAATGAATACACCCCAGGCCTTGTAGAGGTGCTGATTTACGACACAGGGAAAAATGGCCACCTCTGACCAGTGTTGTTCAATATTTTGCCATGATGCAACACACACATATTCGTATTGTATCCCGAAGGGGAATACACTTGTGTTGTTGCATGAGCTTGACAGAAAGCATTTTCATTTAAAGGGAGGTTTAGTCAAGCTGGTTAAATCAGTCAGGTTTAGTTTTCAGCAGTAGAAACCATTTTGGGGCACTGTGCTTACCGTGCCTCTGCAGCCAGTAGCTCGTCGTAGTGGGATGAGCGCTGGTCATCATCCTGTCTGTAGCGGATGACCGTGGCAAAACCTTTACTGACCAATGCCTCGGCTATGTTACTGTGGAGGGAGTGAGAGAAACAGAGAGTGAGCGAGAGAAACAGAGAGTGAGTGAGAGAAACAGAGTGAGTGAGTGAGAGAAACAGAGTGAGTGAGAGAAACAGAGTGAGTGAGAGAGCCCGAGAGAGGAAGACAGAGAGAAAGACCGACAGAGAGAGAGAGAGAGAAAGCGAGGTGATTTTAACCCCTGTTTAGTTCTCAACCCAGTTATTATACAGTAGAAAGCTTCAAGGCTGCAACACGGCCCATCAATACACCAAAAAGGGCGCGGGGGCAAACTCAGAAACACTGAAGAAACACAAGCTCAGAAACACTGAAGAAACACAAGCTCAGAAACACTGAAGAAACACAAGCTCAGAAACACTGAAGAAACACAAGCTCAGAAACACAAGCCCAGAAACACAAGCTCAGAAACACTGAAGAAACACAAGCTCAGAAACACAAGCCCAGAAACACTGAAGAAACACAGAAGAAAGCTTAAAGAAAATGTGAAAGACAATGACTGACTAACTAACTGACTAGCAAGTCAAGGTCCCGGCAACATAGTGAGGTGAGAGAGACCTTCGAACCACAGCAACCAGAGGCTGCATTGTTATTTCACAACCACAGAAAGAGGGGGAAGGTGAGAGAAAGAAGTAGAAAAATAACGGGTGAGAGTTCGATGGAAGGGCTCTACAGTTAGCTCAGAGCCCTTAGGCGCCCATGTAACAGCTAAAGTGGATGGGAGTGAGTGCACTCGGTGCAGGCTTGTCTTTCAAAATGTTTTGTTAGCCTGTCGGCATGCTAAGAAAGTTTGGTGGCTCCTCGTTGTGGTGAAATGTTTATTAGGTTTTCTGTTCAGATTAATTGGAGCGAGAGAGATGAGAGCGCGAGAGAGAGCGCGAGAGAGAGATGAGAGCGCGAGAGAGAGATGAGAGCGCGAGAGAGAGATGAGAGCGCGAGAGAGAGATGAGAGCGCGAGAGAGAGATGAGAGCGCGAGAGAGAGATGAGAGCGCGAGAGAGAGATGAGAGCGCGAGAGAGAGATGAGAGCGCGAGAGAGATGAGAGCGCGAGAGAGATGAGAGCGCGAGAGAGATGAGAGCGCGAGAGAGATGAGAGCGCGAGAGAGATGAGAGCGCGAGAGAGATGAGAGCGCGAGAGAGATGAGAGCGCGGGAAAGATGAGAGCGCGGGAGAGATGAGAGCGCGAGAGAGATGAGAGCGCGAGAGAGATGAGAGCGCGAGAGAGATGAGAGCGCGAAAGAGAGCGCGAGAGAGATGAGAGTGCGAGAGAGATGAGAGCGCGAGAGAGATGAGAGCGCGAGAGAGATGAGAGCGCGAGAGAGATGAGAGCGCGAGAGAGATGAGAGCGCGAGAGAGAGAGCGCGAGAGAGATGAGAGCGAGAGAGATGAGAGCGAGAGAGATGAGCGCGAGAGAGATGAGAGCGCGAGAGAGAGCGCGAGAGAGATGAGAGCGCGAGAGAGAGCGCGAGAGAGATGAGAGCGCGAGAGAGATGAGAGCGCGAGAGAGATGAGAGCGCGAGAGAGAGCGCGAGAGATATGAGAGCGCGAGAGAGAGCGCGAGAGATATGAGAGCGCGAGAGAGAGCACGAGAGATATGAGAGCGCGAGAGAGAGCACGAGAGAGATGAGAGCGCGCGAGAGAGATGAGAGCGCGAGAGAGAGAGAGACCGGCCGCCGCCGGCAGAGAGAGGGAGAGAGGCAGGCCGGCCGGCAGAGAGAGGGAGAGAGGCAGGCCGGCCGGCAGAGAGAGGGAGAGAGGCAGGCCGGCCGGCAGAGAGAGGGAGAGAGGCAGGCAGAGAGAATAGAAACAGGAGGGGTCTAGTAAACTGCCTTCAATTGAGATGTGGAGTCAAAAAGAAAAGAGAAAAAACAGAAAAAGTATTTCCCCCGTCCTCACTTTGTTTCATTTCTCGGTCTTTTATAAATTGAGACAAATTGAGCATCACATCATGACAGTGGCTTTAATGACTTTCACATCTTCTGAATGGAAATGTGGAGGCAGATCAGCAAACACTGCAAAAATGTTGGACTAAGTGTTGCAAATTGCCTTCAAATTAGACACTTTAAAAAAAGTTGGAAAAGCATATTGTTTTCATTTCATAGATCTCACATGACTGGGATGGGTGAAAACAACATGGTGGATCTTTCACTTTGACCCACCCAGGTTGTCAGTTTAGTGCTTGTTCCAAAGATTGTATTTATTCTACCTTCATTTATAAAGTCAAGTCAGTTTAAAGAACAAACTCTTATTTACTGAATGACCTAGCCTGCCTGACTGTATGCATTTATAAAGTATGAGGAAATGAGGTTGACGTGTCCTTGGGAAATCAGACAACCTTTAACACAACCTTAAATTAGCCTAAAAGCAGGGTACGGTCAAACAGGCCTTTTCCACACCCCTCTCCACCAGTCCCCACTCCAATACTAACAATCTCAATGGTTGTGGTATCTAGGACGTCGGCTGCTAGCCTGCTGGCACTAGCTATCTCCAGCTAGCCCCCCTGCTGTGCCTCTCTCCCTCGCCTTGTGCTAAACGGGTAGAGGGGTCTGGCTCACCACGTGGAGAGAAATATGGTGCGCCATAAGACGAGCACGCTCACACACACACAGCACCTCAGAGCCTGAGGGCGGCCCGGCCACCTGTTACCCACAATGCACCGCAATCTGCCTGGTAATTGGGTGACCTACGCTGGCCGGACGTTGCTGCTAACTAGCGGTGCCGTGTGATAAGGGGGGCTAGCAGATGAAAGGAGAGGGACTCCGTAGCTCCAGAACATGTCTTAACAATGTCTTTCTTCCATTTGTATGAGTGAAAACAACCTCAGAGGGCGTAGCCGGGCGACATGTTGACCTGAAGGGGTGTGAATGAACTGTGTGGCTTGCCCACGTTGGTTGCTCTTTAATGCAGTAGGCTGTTCTATTGGGCCTTTGTAGAGCTTTTATTTCTCCTTCAACTGTCTTATCCATTACATCAGTGGCCTACAGACAGATATTCACTTCAACTGATTCTAAGGAATATAGATATATATGGCCTAGATCAGTCCCCTTCAATCATAGCATATTGTGCATGTTTGTTCCAGTCCAGTACTAACACCCAACTCAACGTTCCAATGGGTGAAATACAGTAAGTTTGAGCCGACTCTGCCGTGTTCCTACTGGACTAGAACAAAGCTCTGCACTATAGAGGTTTCCGGAGCCAGGATTGACAAACGCTCGTCTGGACTACTCATCCTGTCTACAAGCAAGGTGACAGACATGTTAGGGGTCAGCAGAGGTCGACGGTGCAGGGGGACAAGTTGGTGTCCAGATAGGTGTACTCACATGCCGCCGATGGTGACCGTGGCACAGGTGCGTTCTGCAAAGGCGGGGATGGTGCTGGTCTCTGAGGAGCTGGTGGCAGCTCTGATGTAGTCCACCGTGACGTTCACCTGAAACGCCATGTCACAGGAAATTATGTCAATGCATGTCACAGGAAATTATGTCAGACAACTCTCCCGGTGAATGACGTCAAACAACTGAAGGCTGATTTAGAAGAGCCACCGTGTCTTCAGTGGACTAGAGACCTCAAGTCCTCATGGTCACCGTCATGTAATATAGGGTTGAACACAACGTATGACTGCACACGTGGGGAGATGGAGTCAATTTGTGTCAACGTCATTTATTTTGTCGTTATGTCGGCCTATCATTCATGACTAACATTAGTGATGGGGGGACTCGATAAAGTTACAAAACGCTAGTATTTTCCTTCATAGCTTGTTCTCCATCTTTTTAAGTAGGAAGCCAATTTGTTTGCAGCACCTTATTTACATGACTGGTCAAAACTAGTTTCTCATGACTCTTGTCCCTCTGAAGCAGACAGATGGTGAGCAATATGTTGGGAACATCAAGTCGTAATAAAATCAAGGCATCGACTAGTCAACGTTTTTCAAATAATTAGAAATACTGGTCATGAAAATGCAATAGACAGACATGTATGTGCGTGCGCGTGTGTGTGTACGGGCTAGTTTACAAGGTCACCCCCAGTCAGTGTGAATCATGTCAGGCTGGACTGTGGATCTCCCCAGAGGAGCACTGGGGCTGTTTATAACTCCACGCTCACGAACACACGCACGCGCCCGCGCAACCAAGAGGTGGCAGATTACTATCAAACAGGGACAGGCCCAGCAGCACACAGCGGGTGGAGGAAAAACAGTGTTTAGATGGGGAACAACCATTTCCCCCATTCCTCCCTTCCGGGCCGACAGAGCAAACAGAAGCAGGGATGAATAGGATAGGTGGGGACAGGCAATGACATTCCCTAAGCCCAGGATGGGAGCAACAGGGAATCTACAATCTGGGAATCTCCAGGCCTGCATTTTTACTCCATCATACAGTTGAGCAAACAAAGAGCTAATCCGTTAGAGAGAGGTGCGAGGGTCCCAACCGTCCCAGATGGTGGGGTCACAGAGGTGGGAGAGGAGACGAGGGGGGCGTTGTCATTAATCTGAGGGCCTCGCTGGACAAGGACACGGTGATGGAGTGTAGACAGGATTATAGGAAATGGATGTACCAGCATGCTCTCTGCTAAGTTGGCGTCTGGAGAGGGTGGGTGGTAAGATGGGGATGTGAGAGAGTGGTAGAGGAAGAAGCTAGAACGGCCTAGCGACAAGAGGGTTTGGGGCTACAGTGTAACCATAAAAAGGGGACTAAAAGGTGTCGTACTACATTTGAGGACTATGTGGAGCGATGTAGCGTTTTGTACAACAATAGGGCACATTCGTAGGGTTTATCATTGGTAGCCTAGCGGTTAGAGAGTTTGGCCAGTAACCAAAAGGTTGCTGGTTCGAATACCTGAGCAGACAAGGTGAAAAATCTGTCAATGTGGCACTTAAACCTAATTTGCTCCAGGGCACCGTACTACTACGGCTGACCCTGTAATATAATACATTTCACTGCCTCTATCCAGTGTATGTGACAAAATATATTTACTTCTACAAAATGGCTGAAGCATTTACTAACTACCCTAAATGTTATTGTGTGTGACTGTTACTAGAAGTCTTGGGAGGCCATTGCATCTATTTTCATGTTGAAGTAGACCTAACAGAATGAGTAGAAAGTTCCCCTATAACAAACCAAAACACAAGGCTCAACTTCCACTTAATATAGAAAACTGCCTGGACTACACAACATATTACTGTCAATAACATTGGTATAAGATGCTCTTAGTAAAATTCCCGCTAGCAAACACTCACACACACACACTTCATGACAGAAAATAAGCATAACAACCCAATCTGATCGGCATAATGGAAATTTCATTTAGCGCAGACTTCCTGCCGAGGCTCCTCATTTCCCCACAGCGGAACACGGCTGTAAGCTTTTTTGTGCCTCAACAAATAAGGCATTTATTCCCCCCATAAAATATGGTTTTGGTTCATTTGTGCTTTGTGTCGCGTCTCCTCCCGAATCTACACATCTTCTGTAATGGCTCTGCATCGTTGGGCAGGGATAATAACTTCAGATGAGGGAAGGAGGAAGAGTGTGAGAAAGAGAGCAGAGAAGGAGAGAAAGAGAGGAGAGGAGCAGAGAAAGAGGAGAGAAGGAGAGAAAGAGAGGAGAGGAGCAGAGAAGGAGAGAAAGAGAGGAGAGGAGCAGAGATGGAGAGAGAGGAGAGGAGCAGAGATGAAGAGAGAGGAGAGGAGCAGATGGAGAGAGAGAGGAGAGGAGCAGATGGAGAGAGAGGAGAGGAGCAGATGGAGAGAGAGGAGAGGAGCAGAGATGAAGAGAGAGAGGAGAGGAGCAGATGGAGAGAGAGGAGAGGAGCAGATGGAGAGAGAGAGGAGAGGAGCAGATGGAGAGAGAGAGGAGAGGAGCAGATGGAGAGAGAGAGGAGAGGAGCAGATGGAGAGAGAGGAGAGGAGCAGATGGAGAGAGAGAGGAGAGGAGCAGATGGAGAGAGAGAGGAGAGGAGCAGATGGAGAGAGAGAGGAGAGGAGCAGATGGAGAGAGAGAGAGGAGAGGAGCAGAGAGAGAGAAAGAGGAAGAGAAAGATTAGAGGAAAAAATGAGGACAAAAGCAGAAGGAGGAAGGAGACGGAAAAAGGAATAGAGCAGATTTTCAGCAGAGCACGACAGAGAGGGAGAGTCTGACCCCATTAAGAAAAGTGATGATAGATTAAAAGGTTTGACAAAGCGATGGTAGATTAGAGGATCCAGCAGATTCTCCACAGACCAGTGTGCAGATCTCGAGATAGAGAAGTCATTTAGAAGAGACCCCTAGAGGAGAGGACTGGAGGGGGATATCTGATGAGGAGGAGTTGGGGAAGAAATGTGTTTGTTCCCGACTGGGATCAGGGGCTCGGAGATTCGCTTAACTGTTTTTTATTTATTCCTTATTTTACCAGGTAAATTGACTGAGAACACGTTCTCATTTACATCAACGACCTGGGGAATAGTTACAGGGGAGAGGAGGGTGGATGAATGAGCCAATTGTAAACTGTGTGTGTGTGTGCGGGCGTCTGCGTAGATAGAGTGTAGGTAGATAGAGTGTAGGTGTACAATAAGTAAAAAGCATGCTTGGTCAGACACAGGGCTGTTTTGCTGCAGAGCTCCCCACACCAACCACAGTGTGAGTGGTTGAGTTTAATAGTCTGGCGCTAGGTGCAGCGGGGAAAGTCTAATACATATTTTATGGATTAAAAACTGAGCCTCGGCTCTGCTCAAACACACAGCTGTAATTCCAGCGTCTTAAAGCCCCGGGTGGAGAGAGACATGACTTCATAACAGTGTTGATGTACTCAGATGCCCTGGTGTTGTTAACACAGTAAAAGCAGCTGGCTATCATTTAGGGAAGTGGGGTGAACCACAAACTCCACACAAAGTCCCATCTGGGATCTGGACCTGGGGACCTAGTGACTCCTGTGAACTGAGCAGGCATGTATAAAGAGAAACACGTGTGCATACCGCTACACACACCGACTGCTCCCACTATAGTCAAACTGGCAACACAAACGCCACGGGGTCTTCCTTTACATTCACACACACGTTATAAAAATATATATTTTAAAAACTGCTATTCACTGTACTACACTCGCGCAGCAGAACAGGAGCCACTTTGAGCAGGCCGGGATTATCCGAATGTGCTCTCCTCTGATAAGTGGATTAATGCAACGTTTCCATTGGCCTTTTTCTGCTGAGGCTGAGACCCGGCACATAGAAAAGAGGAACAGCACTACTTATAAAGTTAACCAAATCTAGCTTTGGATTATGTCACCGAGCGAAACAGCTATTTCAATACGGTGAGAGAAGAGAGAGAGAGGGAGTGGGAGAGATGGAGAGAGAAAGAGAGAGAGAAAGAGAGAAAGAGAGAAAGAGGGAGAGAGAAAGAGAGACGGAAATAGAGAGAGCAGAAAGCACTTCTCTGCAGATTTACCTTCATTACCCGACACGAATAAACTTCTCAGGCTTTCTGGCGTCTCTGTCAGTGTGTTGAGGGATAGAAGGAAGAGAAGCGACCTGACATGGACTCCGGTCCAGTCTAACCATCTGAGGCTTGTGTACAGCACTTCAGGGCCCATATTCACAGCGGCTGATAGTAGAGGCGCTGATAGAGGATAAGTCTTCAGAACCAATCAAATTATATGGAATATATATATATATATATGATATGATATGGAGCTGATCCTATATCAGTACTAATCTTGTGATTAGCAACCTGAAGTCTATGGCCTGAGATTGTACACTGACTGACTGTATCCATCCACTCTCTTGATTTCCTTTCAGAGCCGTGTGTGTGGGTGTTAAGAAGTCAAATAACACTTGGACACATTTGAATAAAAAAAAACGATAACTGGGATTCAAAACAAAATGTTCTCCTCACACATCAAAAGAACGTTGGAATTGAGATGCAGTCTGGTTAAATTCTCTGTTGAACTTAATATTCTTAAATGTAGAAAAACAATGTTGTCTATATGACTAATCCCTGAAACTTGGTTATTAAAATGTATCGAAATAAGTTTTATTGTAGCACAGAATCATTAAGAGGGTAGTTTGGTATTTTCCTCCACTTGTGCAAGTCAAAAAATAACCAACTACCTCAGTCACACATTAACAGCTCTTAACTGATGCTCTGACATCCATTTGATATGGACCCAACCTCTGATAACAGAAACCCTTTGAATATTGGACACGCTTCATAAGAGATGAAAAGTATCTCAGCCATCTTGATAGAGATGGAGACAAAGGGACATTATTCTTGTATACATCTCTTAAAGTGGAGCACTTTGAGGCTTCCTCTGGCTGTCTGCCAACTTACTAAACAGACACTTTGAATGATTGATTGAGCTTATTGTATTTCAGCGTTGTACGCCTTTTATGCTTAGGTCGATGACAATAGTGTTCTGTGGGGAAAAGTTGGTTCAATTCCCAACAACCACCATTGGTGGACTGTATGATACAAACTTTGACCTGTCATGTAAAACCCTCTTTCGGACCACTCGGGACTGAAGAGGGGCACATTCTGATGAGGGATGCCCAGCAGGTGAATCCAATTTGGGGATGGCTGCACTCCTTGCACAACGTCCCACCGGATTTCGAGGGAGAGAAAATAACTTGTTAAACTAATGTAGTCTGCTGTGCTGTGTGAGACGAGGGCAGAGCGCCCTCGTCTCGGCGGCTCCGAGCTGGGGCTTTCGGGCGTACCGTGCCCTCCCGAGCACCAGACGTGTCTGAAAATACCGCAGAGTACCACCGTGTCAAGTCCCAATTACCCCGCTGATGAAGTAAAGTGATGGTGCCGGTCGTGCCGAGCAGAGCTAAGAGCGCTAAAAGAACCCAGTGCAGGTTCTCAAATTAAACCAGGCTCAAAGGCTTTAGTACTACATTTAAACGTTAGTCATTTAGAAGACCATCTTATCCAGAGCCACCTACAGGAGCAATTGGGGTTAAGTGCCTTGCTCAAGGGCACCTAGTCGGCTCTGGGATTCGAATCAGCAATCTTTGGGTTATTGGCCCTAACGCTCTTAACCGCTAGGCTACCTGCCACCTGCGGTACTGTCAAATCTCTTCTGTCCTTTGTGTTTGCTGAGGTAAAATGATGGTGTCTGTGGTGGCCAGCGAAGCAGGAGAGATAAAAACAGCCACTGGACATGATCAGAGAACTCCCTCTCTAATGGTTGCTGTAGTCAAAACACTGGTCCTTCTGCATAGCAGGACAAAAGCATTGGTAGGACTGTCAGATCTGCTCGTTGGATGGTTTAGCTTCCACACTTAGTGAACTGGGTTCCCTGACATTTCCCTTTTCTTCAGTCAAAATGGGACCAAAACAGAAGCACATTAGGCCTATATGCAGTCAAAGATCAGCATTACAGCCCTTTTCCTTCCATGTACGTATTGGTACATTCACCCTCGTCTCACACCACTGTACCCTTACATCAATACAACACTTGATGGGGCTAATCATCTCAGATTCTTCCTTGTCGTGCTTTCTAACTCTGGTTGCCATGGCGGCCGAGGGCAATGAACCTACCTTCAAGGTAAAAAATAGTTTGGGTATCAACATTTATCTAGGAATCGCCCGAAAAAACAAGTCCATTCTCAGCCGAGCCGTGTCTTAGCAAAAACACAGGCTTTTAAAAAACGGGAGGAAATTTGTGATCAGCCAGGGTTTCAAATACTTAATAATTGTTGCCCGTTTGAGTTGGGGAGCCTCAATATACAGTGGGGAGAACGTGTATTTGATAACCTGCTAAATCGGCAGTGTTTCCTACTTACAAAGCATGTGGAGGTCTGTAATTTTTATCATAGGTACACATCAACTGTGAGAGACAGAATCTAAAACAAAAATCCAGAAAATCATTTAGCATTTTATTGCATGACATAAGTATTTGATACATCAGAAAAGCAAAACTTAATATTTGGGACAGAAACCTTTGTTTGCCATTACAGAGAGCATACGTTTCCTGTAGTTCTTGACCAGGTTTGCACACACTGCAGCAGGGATTTTGGCCCACTCCTCCATACAGACCTTCTCCAGATCCTTCAGGTTTCGGGGCCATCGCTGGGCAATACGGACTTTCAGCTCCCTCCAAAGATTTTCTATTGGGTTCAGGTCTGGAGACTGGCTAGGCCACTCCAGGACCTTGAGATGCTTCTTACGGAGCCACTCCTTAGTTGCCCTGGCTGTGTGTTTCGGGTCATTGTCATGCTGGAAGACCCAGCTACGACCCATCTTCAATGCTCTTACTGAGGGAAGGAGGTTGGCGGCCAAGATCTCGCGATACATGGCCCCATCCATCCTCCCCTCAATACGGTGCAGTCATCCTGTCCCCTTTGCAGAAAAGCATCCCCAAAGAATGATGTTTCCACCTCCATGCTTCACGGTTGGGATGGTGTTCTTGGGGTTGTACTCATCCTCATTCTTCCACCAAACACGGCGAGTGGAGTTTAGACCAAAAAGCTCTATTTTTGTCTCATCAGACCACATGACCTTCTCCCATTCCTCCTCTGGATCATCCAGATGGTCATTGGCAAACTTCAGACTGGCCTGGACATGCGCTGGCTTGAGCAGGGGGACCTTGTATGCACTGCAGGATTTTAATCCATGACGGCGTAGTGTGTTACTAATGGTTTTCTTTGAGACTGTGGTCCCAGCTCTCTTCAGGTCATTGACCAGGTCCTGCCGTGTAGTTCTGATCCCTCACCTTCCTCATGATCATTGATGCCCCACGAGGTGAGATCTTGCATGGAGCCCCAGACAGAGGGTGATTGACCATCATCTTGAACTTCTTCCATTTTATAATAATTGCGCCAACATTTGTTGCCTTCTCACCAAGCTGCTTGTCTATTTTCCTGTAGCCCATCCCAGCCTTGTGCAGGTCTACATTTTTATCCCCGATGTCCTTACACAGCTCTCTGGTCTTGGCCATTGTGGAGAGGTTGGAGTCTGTTTGATTGAGTGTGTGGACAGGTGTCTTTTATACAGGTAACAAGTTCAAACAGGTGCAGTTAATACAGGTAATGAATGGAGAACAGGAGGACTTCTTAAAGAAAAACTAACAGGTCTGTGAGAGACTGAATTCTTACTGGTTGGTAGGTGATCAAATACTTATGTCATGCAATAAAATGCTAATTAATTACTTAAAAATCATACAATGTGATTTTCTGGATTTTTGTTTTTGATTCCGTCTCTCACAGTTGAAGTGTACCTATGATAAAAAATGTGTAGGAAAACCTGCAAAATCGGCAGTGTATCAAATACTTGTTCTCCCCACTGTACCAATAGAAAACGCTCAGTTTCAAAATATTTCAGTTCGGACTTGATGATATTGTACTGTTTTCCTTTTGCAACCTTAAATTGTGAATACAAATCAAATCAAAAGAACGGGGGAATGTTTTAGTCTCATGCTGGATGGATTGGGCTACAGCGAACAGTGAAGTGAAGCTCTACACCGTCATCACTTCAAAAGATTAGGAACAGACGGGGGAGGGCCTAGCCTTCTAAAGGAATATACTGCAATGGATGAACACAGTGCCGTACTCTCAGCTTTTATAATGACTTTATGGGAGAGGTGGAGGAATCCAATCAAGGATGAGGGGCAAAGAAGAATGAGAGGATAAATAAGACTATCCTGGATTGAAATACCATTTGAAAATCATTTGACATATATTAGCTGGGCTTGATTGAGCATGCCTGTTGCAATGGAACCAACTGAATAGTCGCAAAAGTTCCAACCCCCCGCCAAACTGGCACTCCAAGCAAGGCTAAAGCAATCGTTGAAAGTATTTGAAAGCTTTCTAAAGTGTTTCAATCCAGGTCTGGTTGGAGACTCATGCACCTTCCCAGATGATATAATCCATTTGAGATATAGATCTAGTCGACGTGCGATGATTTTAGAGTCAGATGCATGTATAACTGTAGATACGTCTACTAATTCTGATGCCTCTGTGCATCTACACGTTTCAATCAAGGCCTAATCTAAACCACAAGGGCGGGTGATTAATAGTGCGGTTATTGCAGAAACAAATCATACCGCCATGGCTGGGTCTTCTGGGCTGACTACATCTCTACCTTCAATGAATTATAAAACGAGGAGCTGGAGCGGAAAATCTGCAAAATACACTGAACACGCACTCACACTCTTAAACAGACCATAAACAGCTGCACACACAACCACAAAATCTCTTGTACACACAAACTCTCTCCCTCACACACAGACCACCACCAATCAAACTCTCACTCCAGGCACGGGAATGTTTGAGTTGTGTTCTAACAGACCCAGGAGTACAACGTCTCTCCGTAAACCACAGCACCACTAGAGTGCTTCTCCTGGACTGTCAATGTGCTGGACGTTTATAGTGGATGCCAGCAGAAGCACTGGAGGACGTAAAAAAGGTACTTCTCATTTCCCACTCCGGTGTTAATGTGATGTCACTGTTAAGTAGCTCTCTGTAGCCATGGAGGTACATCCATCTGTAGTAGGCGCAACACAGGGTCCACTGGCCAATTCACTGACAAACGTCAGGTTCAGCTTGCTTATACAGAGCAGGTACTACCCGTTTGCTGAAATGGTTGCGAGAACGCGAAGTTCGCAAAGTTTCGAGAGCACTTTCAGGAGGTGCTGAAACCCAAAATTCTTCTCAACCACCGAGATTGGACGCATATCCACGGCTATGAACATACCTCAGAATGCTGTTCATTGACTACAGCTCAGCTTTAAGGCACTACAGAGGGCGTAATGTGTACGGCTCAGTACATTACTGGGACGAGCTTCCTACCATCCAGGACCTATCTACTAGACAGTGTCAGAGGAAGGCCCAAAAAATTGTCAAAGACTCCGGTCACCCAAGTTCTCACTGCTACCACACGGCAAGCGGTACCAGAGTGCCAAGTCTATGACAAAACAGCTCCTCAACAGATTCCACCCCCAAGCCACCCGGACTATTTACATTGACTGAACCCCCCCTTTGTTTTTACACTGCTGCTACTGGTTGTTTATTATCTATGCATAGTCACTTTACAAATTACCTTGACTAACCTGTACCCCTGCATATTGACTCGATACCGGTTCCCCCTGTATATAGTCTCGTTATGTCATTTTCTTGTGTTACTTTTAGTTAATTAACTATATTTCCTGAACTGTATCATTGGTTAACTTCTTGGTGACAGGGGGGCAGTATTGAGTAGCTTGGATGAATAAGGTTCTCAGAGTAAACTGCCTGCTACCCTGTCCCAGATGCTAATATATGCATATTATTAGTAGTACTGGATAGAAAACACTGAAGTTTCTAAAACTGTTTGAATGATGTCTGTGAGTATAACAGAACTCATATGGCAGGCAAAAACCTGAGAAAAATCCAACCAGGACGTGGGAAATCTGAGGCTTGTAGTTTAACTCAGCCCCTATTGGAGATAGTGGGATATTGGTTATGTTGCACTTCCTAAGGCTTCCGCTAGATGTCAACAGTCGTTGTTTCAGGCTTCTGCTGTGAAGTGGGACCGAATGAGAGAGGAATGAGTCAGGTGTCTGGCAGAGTGCCAAAGGTTCTGAGTTGCGGTCACGAGAGAGTTAGCTCTCGTTCCAATGCTTTTCAACAGACATGGGAATTCTCCGGTTGGAACATTATTGAAGATTTATGATAAAAACATCCTAAAGATTGATTCCATACTTAGTTTGACATGTTTCTACGGGCTGTAACGGAACTTTTTCAACTTTTCATCTGACGTTCGGCTGGACCTGAACGCGCTTTTGGATTTGTTTACCAAAAGCCCTAACAAAAGAAGCTATTTGGACATAAATGGACATTATCGAACAAAACAAACATTTATTGTGGAACTGTGATTCCTGGGAGTGCATTCTGATGAATATCAAAGGTAAGTGAATATTTATAATGCTATTTATGACTAATGTTGACTACCCAATATGGTGGATATCTTTTTGGCTGCTTTGTTGTCTGAACGCTGTACTCCGATTATTGCATGGTTTCCTTTTTCCGTAACGTTTTTTTTAAATCTGTCACAGCGGTTGCATTAAGGAAAAGTATCTCTAATTCCATGTATAACACTTGTATTTTCATCAACATTTATATTGAGTATATCTGTAAATAGATGTGGCTTTCTGCACAATCACTGCATGTTTTAGGACTACTGAACGTAACGCGCCAATGTAAAATGAGATTTGATAGAAATATGCACTTTATCGAACAAAACATACATGTATTGTGTAACATGAAGTCCTATGAGTGTCATCTGATGGAGATCAACGGTTAGTGATACATTTTATCTCTATTTGTGCTTTTTCTGACTCCTCCCTTTGGCTGGAAAAATGGCTGTGTTTTTCTGTGAGTTGGTCGTTACCTAACATATTTGTGTGGTGCTTTCGCTGTAAAGCATTTTTAAAATCAGACACTGTGGCTGGATTAACGAGAATTTTCTCTTTAAAATGGTGTAAAATACTTGTATGCTTGAGGAATTTTAATTATGAGATTTTTGTTGTTTTGAATTTGGCACCCTGCACTTTCACTGGCTGTTGGCGAGGTGGGACGCTATCGTCCCACATATCCCAGAGGTTAAGTTCTTGATGCACCCATCCCGTTAGCGGGATCATATTCGTCAACATCCGCTGAATTGCAGAGCGCTAAATTCAAATTAAATTACAAAAAATATTTAATTTTCATGAAATCATAAGTGCAATATAGCAAAACACAGCTTAGCTTGTTGTTAATCCACCTGGTGTGTCAGATTTCAAAAAAGCTTTTCGGCGAAAGCATATCAAACGCTTATGTAAGGACCTCTCTCTCAGCAGACAAAACATTAAACAGCTAGCAGCCAAGTAGATTGGTCACAAAAGTCAGAAAAGCAATAAAAATAAAATAAATAATAATAATAAATAAAAATGATCTTCGGATGTTTGCAATCACGAGACTCCCAGTTACACAATAAATATTCCTTTTGTTCCATAAGGATTATTTTTATATCCAAAATACCTCCATTTGGTTGGCGTGTTATATTCAGAAAATTCCAAATAGTATCCGTAAATTTCCTTAGAAACATGTCAAACGTTTTTTATATTCAATCCTCAGGATGTTTTTACAATATATAACCGATAATATTTCAACCGGACGATAACTTCTTCAATAGGAGAGAGAGACAAAACCTCTGCTCCACTCTGTTGCGCATGCAAAACGCTGCTGGCACCCAGCCATCCAATGGCGCGCTGTACTCTTTCTCGCTCATTTTTCAAAATAAAAGCCTGAAACTATGTCTAAAGACTGTTCACAACAGGTGGAAGCCATAGGAAAAGGAATCTGGTTGATATCCCTTTAAATGGAGCGAAGGCAATGGAGCAGAGAGCTTTCAGGAAAAACAGCACTTCCGGGTTGGATTTTCCTCAGGTTTTCGCCTGCAATATCAGTTCTGTTATACTCAGACAATATTTTGACACTTTTGGCAACTTTACAGTGATTTCTATCCTAATCTGACAATTATATGCATACTCATGATTCTGGGCTTGAGAAATAGGCAGTTTCATTTGGGTACGTTTTTCATCCAAACATCAAAATACTGCCCCCTACACTCAACAGGTTAAAGCCTTGTAAGTAAGAGTTTCACGGTAAGGTATACACCTGTTGTATTCGGCGCATGTGACAAATAAAATGCTATTTGATCTATCATTCTTGTCATTTATTTTGCCTGGTCAGAATCAGTTGTGAAAGGCTGCTTCAATTCAGAGGGGAGACGAAGTTGTTGGGTTTTTTGTCTCCAGTGGTAGGAATACTGAGGTAATGTCGGCGTAAATGTGTCAACATGTTTCATGTTTGAGGTGTTGGCAGCTGCATAGGCTATTCTCGTTGAGCCATGGAGACAATCTATGTCCATCGCCGTTGTACTCTTGTGGGAAGCCAAAATGTTCCCAAACTGGAGATTAACCAATGGAGAATCCTCCTCGTCTATCGACCCCAACCCTCACCATCGTACAGAACTAGTTCCCGGCTGCGCCTCACAAAAAGGACAGCTTGAAATACGCCAATTAAGATTCTAATTTTGATTACAATGTGTGCATAGGCTTTAGTTGTCTGACGGAATAGCCTGAAAACAAAATTATGCTCAGATTTACTCAAGAGGCACACAACGTTGTGTAGGCACAGCCTATAAGCACAGTGTTTAAAAAAATAAGTTCTTAAATGTATTTTGGGTTGACAGTGCGGACCGAACCAAGATCCCCGTACCGAACGGTTTAGTCATTTAACTGTGTTTTTGCACATTGACAGACTAAGAACTTCTGACTTGATTCAGTCTTCGCAAATCACGCCGCAATCATTACTGTCGCTTCACTCTACACTAGCTTCGAGGGAGAATATAGAATATCTCCTCATTAAAAAATAATTAACGTTGATGATTCTAATGAATATAAGGGGCGTGACGAGTTTCCAAACTCTTATTGAATACTGAACTCTCATGACCCCTTGCTCGGTGTTGTGCAAAGCCCAGAGGATTGTGTGTGCCTGCATGTTCTGCAGTCACTCTTAAGTGTAGTACTTCGGTCCCTGCTGTGAAGACCATGTAAACTACCAGCATGTTTGGGCCCAACAAATCACTACTGACACAAACACACAAAAATACCCGTTTAAATCGTCAGAGCCACAGGGCTGGAGCCACACATGATTTCCGCCCAGAGAGGGAGCGACTAGATTGAATCTACTGATTCAAATCAAATGGTCAGTCAGTGTATGAGGTAGGAGTGGAGGGACAACTCCCATGTCACTTGACATGAATCAAACAAGTTAAAATAGCAGGTGAGATATTACAGGAGTGTGTACAGTGGGGCAAAAAAGTATTCAGTCAGCCACCAATTGTGCAAGTTCTCCCACTTAAAAAGATGAGGCCTGTAATTTTCATCATATGTACACTTCAACTATAACAGACAAAATGAGAAGAATAAAATCCAGAAAATCACATTGTAGGATTTTTTTATGAATTTATTTGCAAATTATGGTGGAAAATAAGTATTTAGTCAATAAGAAAAGTTTCTCAATACTTTGTTATATACCCTTTGTTGGCAATGACAGAGGTCAAACGTTTTCTGTAAGTCTTCACAAGGTTTTCACACACTGTTGCTGGTATTTTGGCCCATTCCTCCATGCAGATCTCCTCTAGAGCAGTGATGTTTTGGGGCTGGTGCTGGGCAACACGGACTTTCAACTCCCTCCAAAGATTTTCTATGGGGTTGAGATCTGGAGACTGGCTAGGCCACTCCAGGACCTTGAAATGCTTCTTACGAAGCCACTCCTTAATTGCCCGGGCGGTGTGTTTGGGATCATTGTCATGCTGAAAGACCCAGCCACGTTTCATCTTCAATGCCCTTGCTGATGGTAGGCTTTGTTACTTTGGTCCCAGCTCTCTGCAGGTCCTTCACTAGGTCCCCCCCGTGTGGTTCTGGGATTTTTGCTCACCGTTCTTGTGATAATTTTGACCCCACGGGGTGAGATCTTGCGTGGAGCTCCAGATCGAGGGAGATTATCAGTGGTCTTGTATGTCTTCCATTTCCTAATAATTGCTCCCACAGTTGATTTCTTCAAACCAAGCTACTTACCTATTGCAGATTCAGTCTTCCCAGCCTGGTGCAGGTCTACAATTTTGTTTCTGGTGTCCTTTGACAGCTCTTTGGTCTTGGCCATAGTGGAGTTTGGAGTGTGACTGTTTGAGGTTGTGGACAGGTGTCTTTTATACTGATAACAAGTTCAAACAGGTGCCATTAATACAGGTAACGAGTGGAGGACAGAGGAGCCTCTTAAAGAAGAAGTTACAGGTCTGTGAGAGCCAGAAATCTTGCTTGTTTGTAGGTGACCAAATTCTTATTTTCCACCATAATTTGCAAATGAATTCATTAAAAATCCTACAATGTGATTTTCAAATTTTGTCTGTCATAGTTGAAGTGTACCTATGATGAAAATTACAGGCCGCTCGTCTTTTTAAGTGGGAGAACTTGCACAATTGGTGGCTGACTGAATACTTTTTTGCCCCACTGTATGTGTGTTTTTCAAGACAACCATGCAAGAAAGAAAACTGATGATCTAGACCAGTGGTTCCCACTGGGGGTACTTGGCCTATCCACAGGGGTACTGGAGAAGACTCATGAGAAGACTAAAACGCACATGACAAGGTACTTCAGGGGTACTCCGGGCAGAGAGAAATTCAGGTGGTGGTAGAGTAACGGAAAAGGGATGGGAACCACTGATCTAGACTACACTAGATCTTCTGGGAGAGCCTCTGGAGCAGATCTAGTCAACTACAGCTCTACGTTAGTGGGACTTGTGGGCGTGGTTCTCTTACCTTCTTGCCAATGATCTTTTTCCTCATGAACTCGCGGGCCTCGAACATGTAGGGGATGTCATAGATGGGACGGAAACGCTTGTCTTTGTCTTTGTTCTTCTCCTGCAGAGAGAAAGGAGAAAGAGAGAGAGAGACAGCGAGATACAGGATGAGAACGAGAGAAGGGGAAAGCAGAGGGGGAAAGAAATAGATAGTTATTAAAACGTATTCAAACACTGACTTCCAGCCATCCCTCTCATCCTTCTTGTTTCTCTGCCGTGGCCCCGGCTCCCTTTCTTTCTTCCTTCCCCACCAGTCTGAATCCCCACTGCACTGTTGTTTACCGTTCCCACTCAGGAGTCCTGTCACTGGGGAGATGGGATGAGGACTGGTGCCATTGTTCCATCTCGATCATAAACACCCCGGCATGAATGACAGCATCACACACACACGTGCAAATACACACAAGGCAGGAACAGAACATAAATAGAACCCATTTGCATTTTCAAAAGCGTTATTATTTTTTTGTCAGTATCAGTATCAGGAACAGACACACAGATACAGGAACACAACAATTACAGTGAATGACAAACACACCCACACAAAGAAATGACACACGCACAAATGCAAAAAGAAATAATGCTATGGATTACAATAGCTCTGTGTTTGCCGCCCATTCTATAAAGACCATTATTAGCTCTCCACCACACACACACACACGGCGCTCGTCCTTTCCTCTCCTCCTTTGGGATGTTCTAGTCGTTCTCCTTGTGTCGGTGCTGACACGTGTGCTGTGCAGCTGAGCATATGGAAATTTCTGGAGAAGAGGCAACAGGGGGCAGTGTCTCTCACAGGAGCATGGGCTTTGGGTGGAGAAGCCCACCCCTCACTTTATAGAAAGAGAAACCATCGTTACAAAACTGTGCCCACACCCACGCTCCATTTCCATTGGAATAGATTCCCTCTGAATGTGCCTACCTATGCTAGCCTAGCGCCCTTAGCAATTAGAGAACATTGTTCAAAAAGAGTTGACCTGACCGTGTGAGCCAGGCAACTGACTTCACAGGAGGGACTCCAGCCATGGCAGAAATCACAATCTTAACCGCCTAATGTGGTTTCCGTTAACCTTGGCCAAAGTGTAATGATGTTAGCCCCCCCTCTCCTCCCCACCACCCCTCTCTCCAGCTCAGTGAAGCGCAGTGCTTTTGAGAGGTAAGCTAATCAATCTCACACCTGGCCAATGGAACTCCCCTCCTGCTGATTCCCAGAGCCGCCGATCTCCATTTTGTTTCCGCTGGGGCTTCACAAAGGCCTTTCATTGAAGCTCAGTTACCTTGGGATGAGGGGGTCTTTGGTATACTGCCTAGGGACTGAATTCACCATGATGTGTCTAAGGAGGTTTACCACATGACCTTTACCTCGGTGCACAGTTACATGGTTGTTAATAGGCTTTCACTGACTCTCTGAAACGCCTCCATTTTGTGCCTGCCAAGGCCCATTATCAGCTGATGGTACCATGCCCAGATACAACTACACTTGGTTCAAGACTACTCACGCTACTTCACCTCGCAGAAAGACACTCAAACATTTGTTAATGAGGTGTTTCGCTCAAGAAAGGATCCAAGTCAGGAGGGAAAAAGACCTAAATGTCAGCTGTACTGTATTGTGCCAATTAAGAGAGAGAGCGAGAGACACACACACAGAGAGACAGAGGACACAGACCTATCGTCTCCCCTGTTCTACAGGAGTGTGAAACCCATCAGGAGGAACAAGAGGAGGAGAGAAAGAAGACTGACAGATAGCGAGGCAGACAGAGAATTGAGGAGGAAGATGAGGAAAAGAGAGAGGGGAAGAGAGGACATCCTCTATCCATCTAAATCTCAAACTATAAATATCTGTGTAGAGATTCTATCCCCTAGAGCGGACACAACGAGCCCATGTGACCCAAGGACACATCTAATGTCACCTTGTGTGAGAACACAGCGCCCCAGTAACCATGGCAATGGAACACAAAATACAAGTGGCTGGGAGCGAGAGATGGAACGGAAAGTCCCAAAATCACTTTTCTTTTCTTCTTTAAAAAAAACAAAAAAAACTAGGGCCATAAAACGATTCCACAAGGCCCGGGAATCGATAGGCGGCATTGATCGGCAGGAACCACACAATATTTTACCATGCGGTGGGTCTAATGCATTTTGTATGACTCCAGCTACTGAGCCTCCACATAAACTGGCCATATCAACTAATATACTGTTCTACTGTCAACAATTGGCGATGTCTAACGTCAGACTCATCCTGCTTCCACCTTTTACAGTGCATGATAGAAAATGCTCAAAAACATTGCTCTGCCCATTTCACAGTCCTGTAGGCCTATTGATTTTCATGGTAGGTAGCATGTCTGTACAATACACACTCAAGCTAACTTTTAAGGCCTCAAAGGATGGCATCGATCTGTGATAAATGACGCAGGGCAGAGAGAAACAGGGGACGTGTTCTAATACCCATTTAAGCCGTCATTCCCTTCATTAACAGTGACAATATTGAAAGACGACACGGACAGGAAGGCATTTCAGAGGATTGAGACAGTTGGATATATAACTGTACAGATACTGTAAATACAATGAATTCCCTGGTTTCCCGAAATCCTAGTTAGAGGATTTCTGGAATCTGGAGTTCCTTCTTATTCCCTCCTACCATGGAAAACCAGGGAATTTCTTGAAAAAGGTCCCGTAATTTTGCAGCCCTAAACAACTTATCCATAATTCACTGATTGAACACAAAAGAGGAAATCATATAGAATGGGCTAGCTAGTCAATGTGAAAGTGTCTGGGAGTCAGATCCCTCATTCTTTCCCCCACCATTATATCCAATGCTACAACTGAAGGTTGTTGAGAAAGTCCTATTTGATGGCGATGCACTTAGTCCCAACGTGACACTAATATCAACATAATTCCCTCTGGGACTTATACTCTATTTGGGGTAAATTCCTTTCACTATAAATGACCCCTGGTTGAGACTAAATGTATGACTAGCACAAAAACATGACGCTGGCTTGTAAAGAGCTGCGTAGCTGTAGGGGATTGAAAAAAAACAAGTGTGGGGGGGGGGGGGGGGGGGGGGGGGTCACGACCTACTGACCCTGAGGGTCATGTGGTGTGGAATGTGCTGGTATGGGGGAGGAGTGTGGGATTGGGGATGGATGTTGTGCGTGTGTGTGTGTGTGTGTGTGTGTGTGTACAGTGCCTTGTTAAAGTATTCCGACCCCATGGAGTTCTTCACATTTTATTGTTACAAAGTGGGATTCAAATGTATGTCTTTTTTTTATTTTTTTTTACCAACAATTACACAGCTTCATGAGTCAATACATGTTAGAAACACCTTTGCCATTGCGTACAGCTGTAAGTCTTTTTGGGTAAGTCTATAAGAACATTTTTGCACACCTGGATTGTGCAATATTTGCCCATTATTATTTTAGAAATTCTTCAAGGTTTGTCAAGATGCTGGGTATCATGGCTAGACAGCAATTTTCAAGTCCTGCCATAGATTTCCAAGCAGATTTAGGTCCAAACTGTAACTTGGCCATCCAGGAACATTCACTGTCTTCCTTGGTAAGCAACTTGTGTAGATTTGGCCTTGTGTTTTAGGTTGTTGTCCTGCTGAATGGGGAATTCCTCTCCCAGTCTCTGGTGTAAAGCAGACTGAAGCAGGGATGTTGCTTTTGCTTAGCTCCATTCAGTTTATTTTTATCCTGAAAAACTCCCCTGTATTTGGCGATGTCAAGCATACCCATACCATGATACAGCCACCACCATGCTGGAAAATAAGGCAGTTCCGTAGTGATATGTTGGATTTGCCCCAAACAGAAGGCTTTGCATTTAGAACCAAAAAGGATATTCCTTTGCTGTGTATATTTGCAGGAATACTTCCGTGACTTTCTGTAAACAAGAAGCATGTTTCTGACTGTTCTGTATTCTTCTATTCACTCTGTCATTTAGTTCATCATTGTGGCGTCATTACAATATCGACCCATCCTCAGCTTTCTCCCATCACAGACAGTGAACTTTGTTAATTTCAAAATCAACAACGGCTTCATGGTAACATCCCTGAGCAGTTTCCATCACCACCTGCACCTCAGAAGAAAGACTGCATCTTTGAGGTGCCTGAGTGGTTTGACACATCATACACAGCATAATTATTAACTTCACCGTGCATCGATATATATTCAGTGTCTGATTTGTTATTGTTACTCATCTACCAATCACTGCCCTTCTTTAGGAGGCTTTCAAAAAGCTTCCTTGGTCTTCGTAGTTGAATCTGTGCTTGAAATTCAATACATGACTGAGGAACCTTACAGATCTATGTACACTACCGGTAAAAAGATTTAGCACACCTACTCACTCAAGGGTTTCACTTTATTTGTACTTTTTTCTACATTGTAGAATAATAGTGAAGACATCAAAACTATGAAATAACACAAATCGAATCATGCAGGAACCAAAAAAGTGTTTATATTTTAGATTCTTCAAAGTAGCCACCCTTTGACTTGATAACAGCTTTGCGTGCTCTTGGCATTCTCTCAACCAGCTTCATGAGGTAGTCACCTGGAATGCATTTCAATTAACAAGTATGCCTTCTTAATTTAAAAATGTAATTTGTGCAATTTGTTCCCTTCTTAATGCATTTGAGCAAATCAGTTGCAAATCAGTTGCGTTGTGGCAAGGTGGGGGACAAGCCCTATTTGGTAAAAGACCAAGTCCATATTACGGCAAGAACAGCTAAAATAAGCAAAGAGAAACGACAGTCCATCATTACTTTAAGACATGGTCAAAAACCATCAAGCACTATGATGAAACTGGCTCTCATGAGAACCACCACAGGAATGGAAGACCAAGAGTTACCTCTGCAGCAGAAGAAAAGTTCATTAGAGTTACCAGCCTCAGAAATTGCAGCTCAAATAAATACCTCAGAGTTCAATTGACAGATACATCAACTGTTCAGAGGAGTCAGGCTTTCATGGCTTTCAGTAGAAACCACTACTAAAAAGGACACCAATAAGAAGAAGACTTGCTTGGGCCAAGAAACACGAGCAATGGACATTAGACCGGTGGATATCTGTCCTTTGGTCTGGAGTCCAAATTTGATATTTTTGGGTCCAACCGCCGTGTCTTTGTGAGACGCTGTATGGGTGAACGAATGATTTACGCATGTGTATTTCCCACCGTAAAGCATGGAGGCGGAGGTGTTATGGTGTGGGGGTGCTTTGCTGGTGACACTGAATTATTTAGAATTCAATGCACACTTAACCAGCATTGTAAATAAGAATTTGTTCTTAACTGACTTGCTTAGTTTAATAAAGGTTCAATGGAAAACCACATCGTACTCCTTTACTCATTTAGCCTTGCCTAAAAAAAAGAGCCTTAATATTTAAGCAACAACTATATTTTAGTAATTCACTTTTTATTAATTTAAAAAAAATGAATAAACAGTATTTTACAAAAACTAAATAATTCAATGTGTTGTAATCCCACTTTGTAACAAACTGAAGAAATCCAAGGGGCCTGAAAACTTTTGCAAGGTGCTGCGCATGGAGTCCATTTTGTGTGTGTGCAGACGCCGCAGAGTGTGTATGGCGTGGGCACGCTGGCTAGCCTGTAGAGAACGAACATTGAAGATGGAACTGTACATTGGGGGCCTTAGAGAAACGACCTGCATTTAAGACTGACTGCATGTGTAAAGATCTCCCTAAATAAATGAGCATGAAACTGTTGTAGAGAGAGGGACGGAGGTAGGGAAAGAGGAGCACACAGTACCTGAAGCTTTAATACAAGACATACATGGTGCTAGCTCACAAACACACACCCGCCAACTCCTGTGTTCTCCTGGAACTCATTAATGATATAATGTTTATATTTGAAGATCGCAGAGAGACCAGTATCTTTGGCACATGACATGGACTATAGAAAGTGGATTAGCTGAAGAGACTGGTACCCAAGCAGCAGTCATCCATCTTCTACACACCGACACACTTTCACTACAACATCCCCACCCTCTACGATCTTCAACAACAGACATTTTTTATTTAACATCCGAGTGCTCCTTTTCCTGTTTCTGGAAGAGTCATCGTGTGAAGTATCCCGAGGTAAGATGTTTTTATTTAACATCCGAGTGCTCCTTTTCCTGTTTCTGGAAGAGTCATCGTGTGAAGTATCCCGAGGTAAGATGTTTTTATTTAACATCCGAGTGCTCCTTTTCCTGTTTCTGGAAGAGTCATCGTGTGAAGTATCCCGAGGTAAGATGTTTTTATTTATTAAAGTCACAGCAGCTGTCCCCGTTTCTCTTGCGTCTGGGTATGTTTTCCATACTACCACATCACACAGTGCTACGCAGGTTGACCCATTGACGTAGCTAGCTAACACACTCCCCGCTAACTCCACTGTCAATCTCACTGAGATCATCATCATCTCCTCTGCCTACTCTATCGTAGGCAATGACATAAGAGCTGCTGGGTTGTGCGTGGGCCAAAAACTTTCAGCCAATCGCAGGCAAGGAGCACGGGGTCCAACCGGCGTATGGGGAAATGTCAAACAGCCAATGGGGTGTGAGATGAGTCACGGGGGAAGTGCAGTGGGACGACCCCAGATGACGGGGTCAGTGCGCCACGCTGGAGGCCACAGGCACAACAAAATGAAGAGAACGCATGGTGAGACATGAGGGAGGAAGGGGGGTATGAAGGCATGAGGGAGTGAGATAGATGGCGAGAGAACAAGAGGGGTGAGGGCATGAGCAGAGCAAAACAAAGAGGGGAAGAACATCTTCCACTAAATACAAAACAGACTGCAAAATAACACCAGGCACTTTGATGGCAAAATAGATACTGTACGCAGAAGCATGATACACACACAGTTTAGCTGTAGAGATGAAAGGAAGCTATTCTGTCCGCATAAGTATGAGACATACACACTAGCTACAGCAAAGAGTCAGATCTATACATTCCACCTAAGGATGAGACACTTCCTGTGTATGTTCCCATTACATAAAGACAACGGTTTGTCGTCATCTCTTATGCTATACGTTAAGCCCCCATTACACACACACACACACACACAGGGAGGGAGTGGGTATAACAGTGACTCATTGAGCTGTTCTGACATCTCCCCCCTCTACTATTGCGTTTTCTCCAGGCTTGTCCTGCTGCCTGCTACTGCTGCAGAGGCTGACTGGAGAGAGAGGGAGGGGAAAAAGAGCTGACTCCAACCCGGCCTGCTCAAAATAACTTGCATCTGAAAATACACCACTGCCACACCAGAGGAGAAGAGGAGAGAGAGAAGGAGACAGATGGGAGGGATGAGAAAGTAAGAGGGGAAGAGTACATGGTTGAGTGAAAAAGAGAACAGAGAGGCGTCCAGAGGGGGGAGAGAGAGGAAGCAAAGCCTAAAAAGGGTTGGTACCCTTAACATGAAGTCACGTTTCACTGTGGCTAGTCACCATTGGTCCTACAGCCTGTCAATCAAAAGGTCATGTCCCATGGTTGGAGGAAGTCCCAGCAACCAGAAAGGGAAAGAGAGAGGGGGGTAAGGGTCATGCAGAAGAGCAGAAGGCTTGGCAGCGGTTGTCACTGGTCATCGCATCTGGCCCTGGAACCTCCCCATACGGCCACACACACAGGACTGGCCCTGGAACCTCCCCATACGGCCAAACACACAGGACTGGCCCTGGAACCTCCCCATACGGCCAAACACACAGGACTGGCCCTGGAACCTCCCCATACGGCCAAACACACAGGACTGGCCCTGGAACCTCCCCATACGGCCAAACACACAGGACTGGCCCTGGAACCTCCCCCATATGGCCACACACACACACAGGACTGGCCCTGGAACCTCCCCCATATGGCCACACACACACACAGGACAGGCCCTGGAACCTCCCCATACGGCCAAACACACAGGACTGGCCCTGGAACCTCCCCATACGGCCAAACACACAGGACTGGCCCTGGAACCTCCCCCATACGGCCAAACACACAGGACTGGCCCTGGAACCTCCCCATACGGCCACACACACACACAGGACTGGCCCTGGAACCTCCCCCATACGGCCACACACACACACACACACGACTGGCCCTGGAACCTCCCCCATACGGCCACACACACAGGACTGGCCCTGGAACCTCCCCATACGGCCAAACACACAGGACTGGCCCTGGAACCTCCCCCATACGGCCACACACAGGACTGGCCCTGGAACCTCCCCCATACGGCCACACACAGGACTGGCCCTGGAACCTCCCCCATACGGCCACACACACACACACAGGACTGGCCCTGGAACCTCCCCCATACGGCCACACACAGGACTGGCCCTGGAACCTCCCATACGGCCACACACACACAGGACTGGCCCTGGAACCTCCCCATACGGCCACACACACACACAGGACTGGCCCTGGAAACTCCCCAAAGCCCCAATTCAGCTTGGAGGGACAGGGAGGGGGTACCCAGTCTTTTACTGTGGAACTGAGGGAGGTCACAGAAGGCACTGTAGCAAAAAGCTGTGAGCGTGCGCGTAAGACTACTTATGAGAAGCCAAATCCAGTCTGTCTACTGACACAGGCAGCTTAGGGGAACATGTGTGGGCTTCCTAACTAAATCAGGCAACTGATCAGGAGTGAGATTAGCATTTAGCAGACATCTGGCAGTAGGGAAAGCAGGGATAGCAGAGATGTCATCCTACACGTACGTGGTGACATTTCTGTCACCCCGGAAACACGTCAGACCAACAGCAACATTGCATGGTGACCTCCTTCCACTTCCAACTCTCAAACACTTTCTCTCAAGGACAAATGCTGTAGTGTGTCAGTATGCATGTGTCCTTCCTACTCTGGGCGTCGCTTTTTGCCTTTACGTAACACTAGGGTTAGCTAATAGAACACAGAGACAGAGCCACAGAGACAGAGCCACAGAGACAGAGCCACAGACACACAGAGCCACAGACACACAGAGCCACAGACACAGAGCCACAGAGACAGAGCCACAGAGACAGAGCCACAGAGACAGAGCCACAGAGACAGAGCCACAGAGACAGAGCCACAGAGACAGAGCCACAGACACAGAGCCACAGACACACAGAGCCACAGAGACAGAGCCACATACAGCAGTGAAAGCACATCTTTGTCTCCATATGCTGGTCTTAACCCATCTCCCAGCCTTCCCCAAACATACGACCATGCAATGGAGCACAAAGTACATGCTGTCAACGCATCTGGTACAGCCAGAGAGGGAGAAAGAGAGAGTGGGGGTACAGAGAGAGAACTACAGAAAAGGAGAGAGAGGGATACAGAGAGAGAACTACAGAAAAGGAGAGAGAGGGATACAGAGAGAGAACTACAGAAAAGGAGAGAGAGGGATACAGAGAGCTACAGAAAAGGAGAGAGAGGGATACAGAGAGCTACAGAAAAGGAGAGAGAGGGATACAGAGAGCTACAGAAAAGGAGAGAGAGGGATACAGAGAGCTACAGAAAAGGAGAGAGAGGGATACAGAGAGCTACAGAAAAGGAGAGAGAGGGATACAGAGAGAACTACAGAAAAAGAGAGAGGGATACAGAGAGAACTACAGAAAAAGAGAGAGGGATACAGAGAGAACTACAGAAAAAGAGAGAGAGGGATACAGAGAGAACTACAGAAAAAGAGAGAGAGGGATACAGAGAGAACTACAGAAAAAGAGAGAGAGGGATACAGAGAGAACTACAGAAAAAGAGAGAGAGGGATACAGAGAGAACTACAGAAAAAGAGAGAGAGGGATACAGAGAGAACTACAGAAAAGGAGAGAGGGATACAGAGAGCTACAGAAAAGGAGGGAGAGGGATACAGAGAGCTACAGAAAAGGAGGGAGAGGGATACAGAGAGCTACAGAAAAGGAGGGAGAGGGATACAGAGAACTACAGAAAAGGAGAGAGAGGGATACAGAGAACTACAGAAAAGGAGAGAGAGGGATACAGAGAACTACAGAAAAGGAGAGAGAGGGATACAGAGAACTACAGAAAAGGAGAGAGAGGGATACAGAGAACTACAGAAAAGGAGGGAGAGGGATACAGAGAGCTACAGAAAAGGAGAGAGAGGGATACAGAGAGAGAGCTACAGAAAAGGAGAGAGAGGGATACAGAGAGAGAACTACAGAAAAGGAGGGAGAGGGATACAGAGAGAGAACTACAGAAAAGGAGAGAGAGGGATACAGAGAGAGAACTACAGAAAAGGAGAGAGAGGGATACAGAGAGAGAACTACAGAAAAGGAGAGAGAGAGATACAGAGAGAGAACTACAGAAAAGGAGAGAGAGGGATACAGAGAGAGAACTACAGAAAAGGAGAGAGAGGGATACAGAGAGAGAACTACAGAAAAGGAGAGAGAGGGATACAGAGAGCTACAGAAAAAGAGGGAGAGAATAGAGGGCAGGGAGATTGAAGAGATGGTGGAGGAGTGGGTGGATGGATGAAGAGAGATGCAGACATGCCTGTCACAACAAAGAAAGCAGAGGCACTGTACAGACACACTGGCCAATGAGGGAAGCAATGACTCTGCAAAGGATAAAGAGTGGAAAACACACACAAAGAGCTACCTGAGCCCTATACTACAAATCAGGTTAAGAGTTAGAGGTAACTTTGGTCAACCGAGTTCAACTCAGGATAACCAGTATTGCAAAAGTGACACTCTTTAGCCAGGTAAACATGTTTATCCCAACGAATCCTTCAGAACAAAAAGGCTACCTCAGAGCTAACTCAATTTATCCTGAATGAAGTGTCCGAGCCAAGAGTTGAGGATCAATGAAATCAGATATCCTCCCTCTTGCAAAGATAACGTCATCATCTCCTTCATTTGAAGACGACTGATTAAATATTTTATTAAATCAAATGTTTGTGTATGATTATTTTTAAATGTTAAAATACCTATCACATTACACATTTAGTAAAGGATTTGCTTTCCTGAGATGGTTTTCACAAATTTCTAAATACAAACTGACAGCCGCAACCAACCAGAGACATAATCCATAGATGATAGTTCCCATTCAAGACAAGACTGGCAGCAATTGCTAGTGTACCCATGAGTTTAACAGTCAAATTACCAGGGTCAGAGGTCACAAAACCCTTCTAAACTCAAAACAAAGAAACATCCTCTGTCAACTGCGTTTATTTTCAGCAAACTTAACATGTGTAAACATTTGTATGAACATAACAAGAATCAACAAGACATAAGCTGAACAAGTTCCACAGACATGTGACTGACAGAAAATGAATAATGTGTCCCTGAACAAAGGGGAGGGTCACAATCAAAAGTCAATGCAGCTGGTGGCCACACCAGATACTGACTAAGTACTGCAGTGCATCTCCTCCTCATGGACTGCACCAGCTTTGCCAGTTCTTGCTGTGAGATGTTACCCCACTCTTCCACCAGGGCACCTGCAAGTTCCCGGACATTTCTGGGGGGGGAACGGCCCTAGTCCTCACCCTCCGATCCAACAGGTCCCAGACATTTCTGGGGGGGAACGGCCCTAGTCCCCACCCTCCGATCCAACAGGTCCCGGACATTTCTGGGGGGGAACGGCCCTAGTCCTCACCCTCCGATCCAACAGGTCCCGGACATTTCTGGGGGGGAACGGCCCTAGTCCTCACCCTCCGATCCAACAGGTCCCGGACATTTCTGGGGGGAACGGCCCTAGTCCTCACCCTCCGATCCAACAGGTCCCGGACATTTCTGGGGGGAACGGCCCTAGTCCTCACCCTCCGATCCAACAGGTCCCGGACATTTCTGGGGGGGAACGGCCCTAGTCCTCACCCTCCGATCCAACAGGTCCCGGACATTTCTGGGGGAAATGGCCCTAGTCCTCACCCTCCGATCCAACAGGTCCCAGATGTGCTCAATGGGATTGTGATCCAGGTTCTTCGATGGCCATGGCAGAACACTGACATTCCTGCCTTGCAGGAAAACACGCACAGAAGGAGCAGTATGGCCAGTGCCATTGTCATGCTGGAGGGTCATGTCAGGATGAGCCTGCAGAAAGGGTACCACATGAGGGAGGAGGATGTCTTCCTTGTAACGCACAGCGTTGAGATTGGACTGAGCTTGTTGTCATTGCAGGCAATGATGCTGTGACACCGCACCAGACCAGTTATTTATTTTGGATTTGGATTTTTACTAATGATCTTTTAAAGACAGGGTCCTGAAATAGGGACATTTCTTTTTTTGCTGAGTTTATGTATTATATGTCTATGGCCACCCACAAGGTAAAGAAGGAGTGAGAGGTGGGAGGAAAAGATACCTGTGCATTGATCAGCACAGCGAAGACGGCATTAACGATAATAAAAAACTATTCTAAAAGTCTATTTCACACCATAGGATTGATGTTTCAGCATCGTCTCAATGCACGAGCAGTTACAAGCCTGCTAGAGTTAGTGGCAGGTGGATGAGTAATACGGATGAAGCCTGACCTGGAATGTGAAGCTAACTGAATCTGGTTAGCTTCATACAGTTTAAGAGCAGCAGGTAGCCTAGCGGTTAGAGCATTGGGCCAGAAGTGAAAGGTTCCTGGTCAGAATACCAAAGCAGACAAGGTGAAAAGAAATCAGCCAAGGTGCCCTTGAGCAAGGCACTTAACACTCATTTTCTCCAGGGCACCGTACTACTATGGCTGATCCTGTAATACAACACATTTCACTGCACTCATCTGGTGTATGTGACAATATATATTTATTTATCCGGAGTAGTTCTAGCTTGTTTCATAGTATACCACTCTGATCAACAAGAGACAACAACGCACCAGAGACAGGGGACAGAGCATGAGACAGAGCATGAGACAGGGGACAGAGCATGAGACAGGGGACAGAGAATGAGACAGGGGACAGAGAATGAGACAGGGGACAGAGAATGAGACAGGGGACAGAGAATGAGACAGGGGACAGAGAATGAAAGCAATACGTGTGAAAGGGAAGGGAACAGAGTGAAAGAAGGAGAGGGACAAAGAGGAGTACAAAGTATTCTCCTAATGATCTGAGACGCGAACAATGGAAGGGAGAGAGGGTGAGGGGGGGGGACAAGGAAGGAGGGGAAGATGCAGCATGAAGGGTAATAGAGGAAAAAGTGTCAAATCTATGAGCCTCCGACTGCTAAACATGGTCTATATTGACAGATTAATGTTCTCCCTTCTGCAATAATTACACATTACAATATGAATAGAAATCCCCATGACGATCTTCAGACACCTCCAGTCTAAATTAGAAGAGATTATGCCATTCTGAGCAGGCTATCAAAAAACAAATAAAGATAGAAATCTGACATTAAAAAGCTTTAACCAGGCATACGCTTCATTTTAATGTGTATTGTGCCCATTTCGGTATATGACAAGCGTTTTAAATCCACCTGCCGACTAGTAAGTATTGAAAGGTATTCAAAACCAACAGATAAAAGGCCTGCAGCATATATTTGCTCCTACACTGCCTTGTCCGCATGTGAAGTGTTTCTTTAGCCGTATCTGTCCAAAACACCTGAGCACCCAATACAGGGTTTGTGGGGTGCAGGCTTTCGTTCCAGCCAAGCAGCAACACACCCGATTCTACTCATCACCAATCAAGACTGATGAGTTGAAGTAGACGTGTTGATGCTTGGCTAGAACAAAAGCCTGCAATCACACTGGCCCCGTTGTACAATGAGATGTATCCTACGTAATGAACTGCCTATGAGAAGATATTGAGCCACTCTTGGTAGGAAACAGCATTCTGTCCTCACAGGGATTCCAGCCCACTCAGAACACCCAACACTTACAGCAACACATTAACATTTCAGTCATTTAGGAGACTGCAGACATTTTTCATTCATTCGTTTTAGATACATCAGTCAGCACATTGGTGACTAATAGTTATTGTTAGCAGCATTAAATACAGTACAATAATTCACCAATGAGGCGTTCTTTTGTATATCGCTCTTCTTTGTCTTCCAGCCACAAAGGGCTTCTATGAGATAATAGTCCAAATTTAACTGGCTTGCATCAGAAACAAAAAGCCTGTTACTTCCCACAAGAGGTACTCAACTCCTCCAAGTTGCTCTCAGGACTCGAGGCCATAGAAGTAGGATTCTTCTGCTAACTGCTCCTCTCCAATACCAACGACTCCCTATTGACGCAGGCTGAAGGACAGCAGGAGAGAAGGCTGGCGTACTGAATGTACTTGACAACTAGGAACAATATAGGTAGGAGAAAGGGAAACAGGAAATGCCTCCTCAGTCTCGGTTAGTGCTGAACCATCACGCAATCATAGTCTAGATAGAAGTTGTTTCTGGTCCTCAACACTGATCTAGGATCAGATTACCCAACCCACAACCTTAACCATTAGAGGGGATGGTAAACTGACCTGGTATCAGTGGTAAGGGGGTACCATGCAGTCACTATATAGGGAACAGGGTGCCATTTCAGACAAAGCCCAGCATCAGGGAGGAAATAAGGGGCAACCCGGGCTCCCGAGAGGCGCAGCGGTCTAAGGCACTGCATCTCAGTGCAAGAGGCGTCACTACAGTCCCTGGTTCGAATCCAGGCTGCATCACATCTGGCCGTGATTTTGAATCCCATAGGGTGGCGCACAATTGGCCAGCGTCGGCCGGGTTTAGCCGGGGTAGGCTGTCATTGTTAATAAGAATTTGTTCTTAACAGACTTGCCTAGTTAAATAAAACTTTTTTTTTTAATTACCAGGAAGTGCCGAATCATCATCATGGGGCCAATAGCAGACGGGGTCAGGGGTCGCCAGCTAATTCCAGTGTGGTTGTCCTGGCGATGGCCACATGACTATATTTAGCTACTGTTCTTCTTCCATCATTAAGGGCTCCATTAAAACACCATTTCTGTCCATCTCTCTCTTTTCAATTTATACCCGACCAGAGAGAGACAAATCTGATTAGGACTCTAGTGGGGCTTAGATGGGAGGAAACACAAATGGAGGAGTGGAGATACAGACATGTGGATGTGGTAGGGCTGTGTGTTTGTTGAGTACAAGAAGGGAACAGACTGAAATTTGTGTTCTGATACCATGAGCGTGACAGAGTAGTGACCGGTTAAGTATGCGTGCCTGGTGACAGTGAGTGTGCATGCTCGTCTTACAGTGGTGACTGGAAGTACATGAGG
Source organism: Oncorhynchus kisutch (assembly GCF_002021735.2). NCBI lineage: Eukaryota > Metazoa > Chordata > Actinopteri > Salmoniformes > Salmonidae > Oncorhynchus > Oncorhynchus kisutch. Next base: position 44,847 of record NC_034192.2, on the reverse strand, counting down.
TGAATGACAGTGTGTGCATTTGTCTCTCATTGTGTGCACGCGGCGAGCTGCGGGTAAGGGAAAGGATGGATCAGCCCACTTCTCTGCAGCAAACACACAGAGGTGGGTGGGAGAGAGAAAGACAGAGACAGACACACAGAGAGAAGAGACAGAGAGACAGACAAGGAATGCCTTTTCAAAGAAGACTGGGGGAGGGAAAGGGCCCACATCAACGCTTTCAAAACAGTGGCTCTGACAGCAGGGGCCCCTATGGAGCTGGTAATGATCCTCTATGTCAGGGTGGCCAAGCCAAGGACAAGACACCAACACACAACACAAAGATACAGAGACGAGGGGGGGGGGGGGCTTACCTCGCCCTCGATCCTGGGGGGTCGGATGCTGGACAAGTGGATGGTCTTGTACTCGCCAGAGTTAAGCTTGACCACGACGGCGTCCGCATTGACGACCTGCATCACCTGGGAGAGAGGGAGAAAAGGAGAGAGAGCGAAGGGGAGGGTGAGAGGGATGTAGAAAGGGAGGGGTGAGAGAGAAGGGGGAGAAATATTGTGGGAGAAAGAAGGGAAGGGGCACAGAGATGGTGGGATAGAGTGGGGAGGTAGGAGAGAGAGAGAGAGAGAGAGAGAGAGAGAGAGAGAGAGAGAGAGAGAGAGAGAGAGAGAGAGGTTAGTGAGGAAGGCATCGCGGCTCCATTTGGAGGACAGAGAGGACAGCTGCTTTCCAGAGAATTGGCTCTGTGGGCTGAGCTGAACTGAGCCTAGTTTAAACAGAGCAGAGCAGAGAGAAGGCTTTAGTCCGACAACAAACAATTCAAATGGTATTCATCACATGCTTCGTAAACAACAAGGTGTAGACCAACAGTGAAATGCTTAGCTACGGGCCCTTCCCAACAATAGACACAGAAAACAGAAATAATAGAAAAAGTCAAATGTGTAAAAAATAATAAATACAGAGTAACAGTAACTTGGCTCTATATACAGAGTAACAGTAACTTGGCTCTATACACAGAGTAACAGTAACATGGCTCTATATACAGAGTCAACATGCTGATTAACATGGTAGTTGAGGTAGATATTAGGGCTGGGCGACATAGCAAATAAATGATCACGATATCTATATATTTTTTCATTCGATATCCATAATTATCACGATATTAATCAAATAATGTTTAAAAAGGTGCATATCTGCTTCAGACTCAAGAATGCCTAATGCCTGAACAAACCACTGGGCAGGTAGTGGTTAGAGCGTAGGGGCGGCAGGTAGCCTAGTGGTTAGAGCGTAGGGGCGGCAGGTAGCCTAGTGGTTAGAGCGTAGGGGCGGCAGGTAGCCTAGTGGTTAGAGCGTAGGGCATAAATGCTGTCAGTGTTGACTGCTTCGGGCAAACATCCCTAGATTGGCTGGTGCTTGAGGGGCGTTTATCAACACCGTGCTGCAAACTCAAACTTCCTGCATGTTCCAAAGAGTGATTTTGCTTCAGATGTTGAAAAATGTTTGTCATATTACCAGACTTCGTTGCCCCCTGTCTACGGCACAATTTGCACCGAACATTGTTCTGCTCTTTGTCGGACTTGAAAAAGCCAAACCACTTCCAAATTACTGAAACCCTTTAAAATCATTCATTTCTTTGTTGGAAGCTGCTCCTTGTCCATGGCTATCACTGCCACTGTTTCTGCCTACATCACTCATTTCTCCTGGTTAATAGTGGCGACTCCATCACTCCAGGTGCTAAGTGGTTTTTAGTGGGCGTGTACCTCTCCACGTGCATATTGTCACTTCTCCGCACTTCCTGCTGCGTCAGAGGTCAATGGGACTGCTGGACCTAATTATTCTATATCGACATTATCGAAATGAATCTAAATGTTTTTATATGGATATTGAGGGAAGTAATTACCTCATAATTATTTATATTGATTTATCACCCAAATCAAATCAAATTGTATTTGTCACATACACATGGTTAGCAGATGTTAATGCGAGAGTGTAGCGAAATGCTTGTGCTTCTAGTTCCCGACAATGCAGTCCTAGTAGATATGTACATCACTATGATAAAGTCAGTCTACAGCACCACATACTGTAGCTACCAGCAGAGCAGAGGGCGAGACGAGTGTAATCTACAGAGCAGATGGGCGGAAGAAGTGTGTAATCTACAGAGCAGAGGGCGAGAAAGGTGTAAATCATATCAGAGCAAGAGGGCGAGAAGAGGTGTATCCTACAGAGCAGAGGGCGAGAAGAGGTGTAATCTACAGAGTCAGAGGGCGATAAGAGGTGTAATCTACTAGAGCAGAGGGCGAGAAGAGGTGTAATCTACAGAGCAGAGGGCGAGAAGAGGTGTAATCATCTACGAGCAGAGGGCGAGAAGAGGTGTAATCTACGAGAGCAGAGGGCGAGAAGAGGTGTAATCTACAGAGCAGAGGGGCGAGAAGAGGGTGTAATTCTACAGAGCAGAGGGCGAGAAGAGGTGTAATCTACAGAGCAGAGGGCGAGAAGAGGTGTAATCTACAGAGCAGAGGGCGAGAAGAGGTGTATCTACAGAGCAGAGGGCGAGAAGAGGTGTAATCTATCTACTACAGAGCAGAGGGAGAGAGGGTGTAATCTACAGAGCAGAGGGAGAGACTAGGTGTAATCTACAGATCAAGGGCGAGACGAGGTGTAATCTACAGAGCAGAGGGGAGAGACGAGGTGTAATCTACAGAGCAGAGGGCGAGACGAGGTGTAATCTACAGAGGCAGGAGGGCGAGACGAGGTGTAATCTACAGAGCAGAGGGCGAGACGAGGTGTAATCTACAGAGCAGAGGGCGAGACGAGGTGTAATCTACAGAGCAGAGGGCGAGACGAGGTGTAATCTACAGAGCAGAGGGCAAGAAGAGGTGTAATCTACAGAGCAGAGGGAGAGAAGAGGTGTAATCTACAGAGCAGAGGGAGAGACGAGGTGTAATCTACAGAGCAGAGGGAGAGACGAGGTGTAATCTACAGAGCAGAAGGAGAGACTAGGTGTAATCTACAGAGCAGAGGGAGAGACTAGGTGTAATCTACAGAGCAGAGGGAGAGACGAGGTGTAATCTACAGAGCAGAGGGAGAGACGAGGTGTAATCTACAGAGCAGAAGGAGAGACTAGGTGTAATCTACAGAGCAGAGGGAGAGACTAGGTGTAATCTACAGAGCAGAGGGAGAGACGAGGTGTAATCTACAGCACCACTCCACGTACTGAACGACCTTAATATATTCACATTGCAATTGTGGGAGAAGTCAAGTATATTATAATGAACGATTAACATGGCCGTTTTGTGATAATGTTATCGTCTATCTAAAAGTTATGTAATACAACACGACAAAATGTACCACCCAAACATTGTAAAAAGACACTGAAACTATACATCCTACTGTCACAATTATCTCTGCATCATCACACATTGTAGAGCATCACATTGATCCATTGCCAGTCCTTTTAACGTCTGCTAAACTGTTTGTTCCACAGTTCCAGCCTCAAACACACACAAGTCTGCGAATTGTATATTCACACATTCCACATGGAGAGGGGATTCCCAGGAGAGAAGGGGAGGGAACAGAGAGATGGACATCAGTCAGGATTAGCACCGTGACTGATCCATCCCACTCCAGTGAAAATGTCTAGAAATCGCTCTCCGTATTACCAACAAAAATGTTTTTTCCTCTCCAACGCAGAAGGAGAAACAGATTGGTAAATAAAGAGAGAGAGAGAGAGAGAGAGAGAGAGAAAGAGTGCTGGGACTGGAGAGGGAGAGGAAGAGGACGGCTGCCAAAACAAAGAGAAATGACTGACAGACCCACTTGTGACATTCACACACAAACATGAAGTGTACTTCAAGCTCAGCTGGGGAACAGTGTACAACTTTAGGCCCACCCGCCCACACAGAGAGATCAATGTGTGATATAAACAAAAATGGGCTGTACATCAAGATCACTTGGGAAAGGCACAAACACACCCACTCAGGCCTACCTGTGACATACACAGCAAACATGGGCTGTACATCAGGCACACTTGGAAGGGTGGACAAACATATCAAGCTCACTTGGAAGTAAGCACACACGGTCGGATCAATGATGCAAACCCATCAGATCTTACACTGTTTAAGAGAAGGAAGGATGACTAGTATTTGAACAGGCCCCAATTGCTGAGATACATGGGAGACAACCACTCTTGGATACCAGTCAAGCTTGTGTGGGAGGCTATTGGGAATCGGGCTTGGAGCTAGACCAAGTTTAGAGAAATCCTGAACACATAAGCACCTCCCTCAAGGCATTCTGAGATGCTCAGTTAGTCCCAAAGCTGACTGGGGGGAGAGAAGAGGAGAGGCAGACGTAAGAAATAATACATCTGCAAATAGTTTACCGTTGGGGACGGAGGGAGAAATTAACTTGCCCACATACACAACACACAGACAATCGAGCGAGAGAGAGGACTCCTAACACCTCAGTCCCATGGTCCCAGTGCGGGGGACTCGAAGCGCTACACTACCCATCTCTCCATTTCCAAAAAATCTAATCTATGTTGTACCAACCTACACACTCCTCAACATTGTAACAAGGTTGTTCTCTAGCTCTGGCACCACAAAATAAAATTTAAGTCTCCTTCCTTTCTCCCCAAATAAATAAATCACCGGTTATGTTAAGAGAAGCAGAAAATGGCTGGCCAGCACATTTAGACTGGGTAATTATTCGAGAGAGAGATCGAGAGAAAGGACAGAAATACAGAAATACAGAGAGAGAGAGAAAGGACAGAAATACAGAGAGAGAGAGAGAGAGAGAAAGGACAGAAATACAGAGAGAGAGAGAGAGAGAGAGAGAGAAAGGACAGAAATACAGAGAGAGAGAGAGAAAGGACAGAAATACAGAGAGAGAGAGAGAGAGAAAGGACAGAAATACAGAGAGAGAGAAAGGACAGAAATACAGGGTGCGAGAGAGAGATCGAGAGAAAGGACAGAAATACAGAGAGAGATCGAGAGAAAGGACAGAAATACAGAAATACAGAGAGAGAGAGAGAAAGGACAGAAATACAGAAATACAGAGAGAGAGAGAGAAAGGACAGAAATACAGAGAGAGAGAGAGAGAGAGAGAGAGAGAAAGGACAGAAATACAGAGAGAGAGAGAGAGAGAGAGAGAGAGAAAGGACAGAAATACAGAGAGAGAGAGAGAGAGAGAGAGAGAAAGGACAGAAATACAGAGAGAGAGAAAGGACAGAAATACAGGGTGCGAGAGAGAGAGATCGAGAGAAAGGACAGAAATACAGAAATACAGAGAGAGATCGAGAGAAAGGACAGAAATACAGAGAGAGAGAGAGAAAGGACAGAAATACAGAGAGAGAGAGAAAGGACAGAAATACAGAGAGAGAGAGAAGGACAGAAATACAGAGAGAGAGAGAAAGGACAGAAATACAGAGAGAGAGAGAGAGAGAGAGAAAGGACAGAATACAGAGAGAGAGAGAGAAAGGACAGAAATACAGAGAGAGAGAGAGAGGGAGAGAGAAAGGACAGAAATACAGAGAGAGAGAAAGGACAGAAATACAGGGTGCGAGAGAGAGAGAGAGAGAAAGGACAGAAATACAGGGTGCGAGAGAGAGAGAGAGAGAGAGAAAGGACAGAATACAGGGTGCGAGAGAGAGAGAGAGAGAGAAAGGACAGAAATACAGGGTGCGAGAGAGAGAGAAAGGACAGAAATACAGGGTGCGAGAGAGAGAAAGGACAGAAATACAGAGCGAGAGAGAAAGGACAGAAATACAGAGCGAGAGAGAAAGGACAGAAATACAGAGCGAGAGAGAGAAAGGACAGAAATAGAGAGAGAGAGAGAGAAAGGACAGAAATACAGAGAAAGGACAGAGAGAAATACACAGACAGAGAGAGCGAAAGAGAAACAGTGAGCATTTCACTGCCAACAAGAGGTATGTCCAGGCTGAGTCACTCTAGGCCAGTGGTCTACAAAAGGTCGATCACCAGCTACTAGTAGCTCGCCAAACAATTCCCAAAGTATATGAAATTATTCATGCGTTACATCACAAACTGTCATAAACAAATCTCTAGTCTCCGACACCGCAAGCTCCCAGCTACTATCTAACGCAGCACTGACAATATCCCACCCCTGGTTAACCACTATGGCTTAAACACTCAAACCCTTTTCTCCACCTTTATTTAACCAGGCAGGCCAGTTGAGGACAAGTTCTCATTTACAACTGCGACCTGGCCAAGATAAAGCAGTGGGACACAGAGTTACACATAAACGTACAGTCAATAACACAATAGTAAAAAAAGAACGTCTATATACAGTGTGCAAATGGCAAGAGGAGGCAAGGCAATAAATAGGCCATAGTAGCGAAGTAATTACAATTTAGAAAATTATCACTGGAGTGATAGATGATGTGCAAGTAGAAATACTGGTGTGCAAAAGAGCAGAAATGTACATTTAATAAAAACAATATGGGGATGAGGTAGATAGATGGGCTATTTAAAAATGGACTATGTACAGCTGCAGCGATCGGTTAGCTGCTTAGATAGCTGATGTTTAAAGTTAGTGAGGGAAATAAGTCTCCAGCTTCAGCGATTTCTGCAATTCGTTCCAGTCACTGGCAGCAGAGAACTAGAAGGAAAGGCGGCCAAAGCAGGTGTTGGCTTTGGGGATGACCAGTGAGATATGCCTGCTGGAGTATATGCCTGCTGGATATATGCCTGCTGGAGTATATGGTGACCAGTGAGCTGAGATAAGGTGGAGCTTTACCTTTACCTAGCATAGACTTATAGATGACCTGGAGCCAGTGGGTTTGGCAACGAATATGAAGCGGGCCAGTCAACGAGAGCAGACAGGTCGCAGTGGTGGGTAGTATATGGGGCTTTGGTGACAAAATGGATGGCACTGTGATAGCAAATTGGATGCAGTCTGAGTAGGGTGTTGGAGGCTATTTTGTAAATGACATCGCCGAAGATCGGTAGGATGGTTAGTTTTACTAGGGTATGTTTGCCGGCGTACGTGAATGAAGATTTGTTGCGAAATAGGAAGCCTACAGTTCATTTTGGATTGGAGATGTTTAATACGAGTCTCACCTAAAAATATCTGCAAAAGTATTAAGCAACATTGCCTCAGTCTGGTGCGCGTGTTTGTGGCCAGTTGACGTGATGATTGTTTGCTGGGTTGACAAATACTTTCCCCAAAACCTTCTCAACTAAATGTAAACTGCAAAGTAGTAAATATATATATTTTTTTCTTTACCTTTATTTAACCAGGCAAGTCAGTTAAGAACAAATTCTTATTTTCAATGACGGCCTAGGAACAGTGGGTTAACTGCCTGTTCAGGGGCAGAACGACAGGTTTGTACCTTGTCAGCTCAGGGATTCGAACTTGTAACCTTCCGGTTACTAGTCCAACACTAACCACTAGGCTACCCTGCCACCCCAGTATATCATTTGTATTTATTATTTGCAAACTTCACAATGAAATGATCAGCAGCAGTCATAGCCGCAGGAAGGAGTGGTGCTGAGGGTGCTGCAGCTCCCCAATGAAAAATCTGTAAAAATACTAAATGCTCTATTTTTTCCACAAAAGTAGCGCACTGGGCCTTTACTAGTCCTGTATTAGTGGACCGATATAGCCGTCTGTAGTGCAGACAAAACATTTACATCTGCCCCCCCATATTTTCCCAGGTATATTGACAGAAAATGGTGTACAGGAGAAAGTAGTGTACTAAGGACACGGAGAAGAGTTGCAGGGGAGAGGAGAAGAACTATTCGGAAGCTAGAAGAAAAAAAAACAGCTACATTTTTTTTTTAAGTGGCTCATGCTAGAAAAGGTTGGAGACCCCAGCTCTAAGCACAGACCCTGGTGGTAGAGAGGTGCTGTCACCTGGTGGCCACTACTAGCATGACATCTGCATTGTCCAGGATACATATCAGGACCACTGCATTTACTTGTCATTCATCTCTTTTTAAAAAGACTGGTGGTGATGTGACGCAGCAACACCAATAATGTATAGGTATATAGGTGTGAAAAGAACTGCAGTACTGCATCAAATGCAGAGTAGTCTTTCCAGAGACGTCCTCTCTTGCCTCTACACATGCAGTAGCTACGTCATCAGGTGTGCAGATAGCCCTACTCTGGCATACAAGTGCGAGAAACAAATCGTCACATTCGCATCACTTCCATTGTTAGGGCAAATGAATGTGAAGGTTGGTCCTAGTCAATAGTAACCTGCAGATAAGCAGCTGATATTGTCCAGTCTTTAACCCAATACTCAGGAATACCATCCTTTCCTTAAAGACGAACTATGTAGCCATTTCCTGGCTGTTAAAATTCGAATAGTTCGCTTAATTTCTGTTTATTTGACAAAACAGGCAACTATAGTGTGGAGAATCAATGTGCCATCTAAACCACTGTGAAATGTCTTTTACATCAGCTGAAATCCAATACTTTGGGTTGTGTACAAAACCCAAAGTAAAAGATGCAAAAACTAACAGGAAGCATAGAAATAGCACAGATAGAACTGATCTACCGCTTCTTAGACTTGCTTTCAACGAGAATGACAGATCCAGAACTAACATTTCAATGTGAATGTGGTCAGGTCACCCAGAAAGTGACATATTGCAGCTTTAAAGGGCATTTACAACACTAGAATGGCCTCACCATCTACACTGATGTGAGAAAGTGTTTCTGACTATTGCCATGCAGCCAGTTGTCCCCTGTCCCTCCTTGACAGTGACAGGCCTGTGATGGAGACAGGCCTTCCACCCCATCACTTTCATCCACCACGTCCTCTCTCAGGACAGCTGGTCACCAAGGAGACCAGAGGAAGAAGAGAGGAGGCAGTTTCAGCCTATTGGGACGTAGCCTACCTACCAGTCCCAGCAGAGACTATGTGAGAGAGAGGAGAAATATAAGGTGAGAGAGATAGAGAGGGTTAGTGAGAAAGAGGGGGTATGAGAGAGTGGGGGATGAGTCAGCAGGTTTGACTCTGGGGATGGGAGTGGTATCCTATGAAGCGAGCTAGATTTACTCAGGGTTTTCTAAAGATAACCAGCTTCAGTTAGCTTCACATTCCAGGTCAGGCTTCATCCTTACTACGACGATGGATATTGCTCGTCCACCTGCCACTAACAGGCTTGTAACTGCACATGCATGTCGCACATAGCAAGTCAAACACCAGACTCTCCATTGAGACAATCCATGGGCAAGTTAGTGCCACATTTTGATTTGTGCCCAAAGAATATACAACAGAATTCTTGCTAATTCAGCAGGCTATGGTGTGAAATGGGTTTTTTAGAAGCCGTCTTTATGACATATCGTTAAAGCCATCCTTGGTGTGCTTATCAATGTGTAATCACTCCCCCACACGCCTATCAATATGTTTTCATCAAGTCAAACAAAAGTGTTACATTGCATAAAGTTTCAAATGCATTCTGTAATATATTTTAAAATTATTTAAAAAGATTTAACACTAGAGATTTAACACTAGAGAGCGGGAATCTGACTTCATTGGTCCTTAGGCTCGCAGCGCAGACATTTCATTCAGGATAAATGGATTTAGCCCCAAGTTAGCCTGCCCCGGAGCAGGTTAGTTCTGAAGGATTTGTTGCCATAGAAACGTACCTGGCTAAAAGTTTAGTTACTTTTGTATTATTGGTTCTCTCGAGTTGAACTCCGAAGTGACCAAAGTTAGCTCGCCAACTTCTCAAACCTGCTTCGTATGATACCCTTCTGGGCTGCTCTCTCTCTGAACTCTATCCATCCCTTCCCAGGAAAATAATGAGGGAAAAGGGGAGGAGGACTGGGAAGGAGAGCATGACAGGAAAGTTCACAGGCTGCAATATCATGGGACCAATAGAACAAAGAGAGGTCAGCAAATGAGAATTCAAGGTGCCCAAACCAAACAATCCAACGAGGATGTTAAGCGAGCCCAACTGGCCAATGACAGTTCAGGGAGCTGACAACGTGACAAAACATTGTACCAGTTGACCACCGAACATAACGATGAAAGTCGCCACAAAACCAACACCTATCTATCCCACCACACCATTTGGAAGTAGTCAACAATGGCAGTTTGAAAAAGCCACGGTGACATTTTACAACAAACGTAGCGTCGCCGACGGGGCTTGCCTCAAAAAGGCAACCCAATAATTCACGAATCCCTAAACAAATTTGCTAACATGCTGCTGACTTGAGGCGGTGGGCCTCAGTGTTATTCCGACTACTCCCATTCTGAGAACAGCAGGAGGGGAGGAAGAGATGGGGAACCATGCTGGGAACCGGCACAAGGGCTCATCCCTCTACTGGGGAACTGAACCTGCCTGTCTGCAAAAACAATACACAGGGAAGGAAATGCTCAATTCCACCCCCCTCCCCTCCCTCCTTTATCCCTTCTGTCCGTCTACCCCGCTATCTGTCACTCCCCTTTACCCCCCCCCCCCCATTCCTCTCCCTCTACACACTTCACTCCTCCCATGTCAGCTTCCTTGCCCTGGACTCGGGGAGATCTGAGGGCAGCCGAAGCCAATGCATAAATGTTTGATCCTTTTTTCAGCACAAGAGTCTTCTCTCTGACTCAGGGGGAAAATGCACTAACTTAGCTAGTTTTTGCATGTGAGTGTGTGTGTGTAGATTTCTTTCACAAACTCATTCTGTAAGCAGATTGCTGCGACGGCAACACCTTATGTAACCAAAGGCTAGCCGTGAATATTTCAAGGACTTAGAAGTCCAGCTAACGGATCTGAAAAAAATCTAGGCAGATCATAAAAGCTACTACTTCAGAGAATTAAATCAACTTGCTTTGTGTGTCACCTAAAGAAAATAGATTGTCCAAAGGAAGACCATACTGCAGGCTCAATTCAGAATATAAACAAACAAACTATGTAAGACACCTAACTTCTGAATATTGGGAGTACTTAAAAGCTAGTGTCTGGAATTTTGGAAGCTGTTCAAAAGGTAATTTAAATTCCTTTATTCTTAAAGGATTTTGCTGTTTTTGAAATCACAGACTGTAGCTTTAAGGGTAACACTAAAACAATAAGAGTCTATAATGTGTCCTCTTATAACAGCAATAAGGCCAAGCTACATTTACTGGAGGCTCCATTTGTGGCTCCGTCTTACTTAGTAGGAAGTAATGGACTCTGACAAGGCCAGGTCTGGGATTCAAAGGCAGTTTCCTCTGTGAAATTAAGACAATAATCATTTCTTCTGCCGTATACCAATAACATCCAGAACTAATATCCCGTCCCGTGTCTCCGAGCGGAGCCGGAACGTTCTAGGAACGTTGGAGAAACGGCAGGCGATTCTGCAGTCATTTGGCTAGGGAGGGAGTGTTCAAGGTTACTGCTAAAGCCCTTCCTCTTTGTACCTCTGTGCTGGGACTTTTTTTGTTGGGGGGGGGGGGGGGGGGGGCACACATATTTTGTCAGAGCTCTCAAGGACTGGTCCTGCTTTTGGTGCAGTGCTATGACAAAAATATGAAATAAACAGTTGTGGAAATACTGCAGTAAGTATAGCCATGGAGGTAACCAGGGAACCATCCCCTAACAACCAAAGCAAAGTTTGTGTTCAATCCATGAGACTGACTTTGTACTATTAAGAAAGCATCTCCTTTTCCCTCTACCGTCACTCGCTTCCAACTTCATGAAAGGGAGTGAACAAGGAAAGAAGGGAAGGGGACGACCTTTTGGATTGGAATGCAACCCCAGTCCTAACCCTCCTGAAGCCGTGTAGTATGCAGGCCTGCAGGGTCTTCTTACCTTGGCCACAAACTGCCTGTCCTTCTGGTCCATGTTGGCTGTGGGGGCTACGTAGTCCTTCCAGATACGCACTTTACGTTCTTTAGCAGATCTGATAAACAAAAGGATGACTCAGTTAGAAGGGAGATATGTCAACAAAAAGAGGAGAGGAAACAAACAGAAGAGGAATCATCAATGGAGATGTGACGACCTTGGTTAATGTGAAAAGCAGATCTGTTCAAAAGAAAAATGAAGGTGGAGAAAACATCCTTTCATAAAATCCTCAGTAAATATCAAAACATCCTTTCATATACTGAACAAAATATAAATGCAACAATTTCAATGATTTTGCTGAATTGTAGTTCATATGAAGGAAATCAGTCAATTGAAATTAATTCATTAGGCCTTCATCTATGGATTTCACAACCGGGCAGGGGCGCAGCCATGGGTGGGCATAGGCCCACCCACTTGGGCGCCAGGCCCATCCACTGGAGAACCTCGTTAAAGGGCTTTATTACAGAGATCCTGGGCTGGCGTGTTTACACGTGGTCTGCGGTTGCAAGGCCGGTTGGACGCCAAATTCTGAAAAGAACGTTGGAGGTGGCTTATGGTAGAGAAATGAACATTAAATTCTCTGGCAACAGCTGTGGTGGACATTCCTGCAGTCACCATGGCAATTGAACTCTCCCTCAAAACTGGAGACATCTGTGGCATTGTGTTGTGTGACAAAACTGGACATTTTAGAGTGGCCTTTTGTCAACAGCACAAGGTGCACCTGTGTAATGATCATGCTGTATTATCAGCTTCTTCATATGGCAAAGGAGAAAGGCTCACTAACAAGGATGTAACTACATTTGTGCACACCATTTTAGAGAAAAGCTTTGTGGGTATGGAACATTCCTGGGATGTTTTATTTCAGCTCATGAAACAGGACCAACACTTTACATGTTGTGTTTATATTTTTGTTCAGTATATATAATTCCTTATAAAAATTCATACAAATACACATGTTCATATGTAAAAACAAATATAAAGGCAATTGGTCAACATAAAAAGAAATAAGCACTTCCCATCATCTGATATTAAACATTTTCATGTGTTTAAAACCAGAATATGAAATCAAATCCATGCTAAAACGACTCAGACTAAGGATAATGATAAAGACGGCTCAATTGATATTCTGAGGGTTAAAGTTCCACATCTCCAGCTGTGCTGGAATCAGACCAACTACAATACTGATTTATGCCTGGTCAATTACTTCCAATTTCCAGCCTCCCTCGGGGTACTCACTGATCTGTACGTACAAACATATACATAACTTACGTGAATTTCAATTTTTTTTTCTGGATCAAAAAGAGCATCATGTGGTGGGTGTAGCAGGGGGCATGGTAGTTGAGAGAAAAATGGCCGGTTTTAAAGCTAAATTCTTGCAATTCTCTGCACTTTGCCATGGCTAATGCTGTGTTCTTTTGCTCAAACATAATAATAAAATCAACAATGCTAAATTCATTGTTTATGCAATTTCCCTGACTGTCTAACCTTTATTTTGGTGATCGTTAGTTCTCAAAAAATAACCTACACACACTCAAAAGTTTGGGATCACTTAGAAATGAACTTGTTTTGCAAGAAAAGCTAATTTTGTCCATTAAAATAACATCCAATTGATCAGAAATACATTGTTAATGTTGTAAATGACTAAACACCAGTCTCCACATCAATAGTGAAGAGGCAACTCTGGGATGCTGGACTTCTAGGCAGAGTTGCAAGAAGAAGCCATATCTCAGACTGGCCAATAAAAAGGAAACATTAAGATGGAAAAAAGAACAGACACTGGACAAAGGAACTCTGCCTAGAAGGCCAGCATCCCAGAGTCACCTCTTCACTGTTGACGTTGAGACTGGCGTTTTGCGGGTACTATTAAATTAAGCTGCCAGTTGAGGACTTGTGAGGCATCTGTTTCTCAAACTAGACACTAATGTACTTGTCCTCTTGCTCAGTTGTGCACCGGGGCCTCCCACTCTTTCTATTCTGGTTAGTGCCAGTTTGCGCCGTTCTGTGAAGGGAGTAGTACACAGCATTGTACGAGATCTTCAGTTTCTTGGCAATTTCTCGCATGGAACAGACTGACAAGTTTCAGAGGAAAGTTAATTGTTTCTGGCCATTTTGAGCCTGTAATCAAACCAACAAATGCTGATGCTCCAGAAACTCAACTAGTCTAAAGGACAGTTTTATTGCTTCTTTAAAATCAGAACAGTTTTCAGCTGTGTTAACATAATTGCAAAAGGGTTTTCTAAGGACAATTAGCCTTTTAAAATGATAAACTTGGATTAGCTAACACAACGTGCCATTGGAACACAGGAGTGATGGTTACTGATAATGGGCCTCTGTACACCTATGTAGAAATTCCATTTAAAAAAACTGCCGTTTCAAGCTACAAACGTCATTTACAACATTAACAATGTCTACACTGTATTTCTGATCAATTTGACGTTATTTTAATGGACAAAAACAAGGACATTTCTAAGTGACCCCAAACGGTTGGTTGTGTGTGTGTGCATATATTTTACACTGCAAGCCTTTTTCCGGTGAGCATGCTATTGTGTCCTCCAATCAAACCTTTGTCAGAACACACTGACAAGTTGTCAGTCTCACTTCAAATGAGAAAGAATTTAGTCATTTGTAAAGTATTCACACTTAGCCACATGCCCTAATTGGTTGGATAATAAAACGGTTGAGGATAACGATGGTTGTGGTCACATTCACAGATTGACCGTGTTGTGACGTATGTTGCGGTAGTGGTTTTGGTTGGGGAAGGGACTGACTTTTCTCCGGCCCGGAGTTTCTCTGCCCCCTGGGTGTAGACGGCCATGGACCAGTCCACACAGCGGGCGAACCCTTCCTTCAGCAGCAGCTCTGTGATGTTCCCGTTCTGGAGATGAAACAACAAGAACATAGAATAAAGTACAATACTTTATATGATACACTATTTATAGAGTTGACTACTATTGAGGAAACAAAGATAACAGAGTAAGCTGGACAGAAAGAGATACATTGCCTGCCCTCACACACATTCAGAGAACCTCATACAATGTGAGGTTTTGAGTACAGTTAAGTGCAACAACCTCAGACTTCCGCAACGTTCAAAATTATCCTTCCTCGCCCTCTGGCTTTCAGCGACAGTCCGTGCTACCAGCCTTTGCGTATAGTACAATGCTCAGGGGTTATAGGTGAGGGGTCAGTCAGTCTCACCGGGTGGAGGACGGTACCCAGGATGACCTGGTTGGGCAGCTCTCCAGGATGATCTGCACGTCCCTCTGGAGCAGACGCGACTCCGTGAAGAACTTGGCCTCGCAGCGAAGGGCTCTGGCGACTCCGTGCCGTCCGCCTCACGCTTGAACGTCGGACACTGGAGAGAGGATATATAGAATGTAATATGCCATTTAGTAGATCCTTATCCAAAGCAACTTCTAGTACAGGGAGTGCATTTATTTGCGTATGTGACCAGAGCGGAAGTGGAACCCACGACCCTGGCATTACTCTGACCAACTGAGCTACACAGGACCAAGAAGGGACAATACAGAAATAGAGTACATATCTGGGAAACTAGAGACACTCATGATATAGACCTTCTAGTACAAACACTAGATATGGGAGACAGAGCAGAGCTGGGG
>NC_034192.2:0-29362 GCF_002021735.2 Oncorhynchus kisutch | reverse complement strand
CAGAAGTATAATGCACAATATATATTATTATGTTTAAATAATAAGTCTTGTGATGTGTGGAAAGAAATCAGGGTCAGAAAAAAAAACATTTAAGACCATTTAAAATAATGTTTTTACAAACCATGAAATTATTTTATATCTATAGCTAGGTTTCCATCAGTGAACGGCTCAGAGGAGGAAGGGGAGGACTATCCTCCTCAGTGAATTTCATAAAAAATAGTTGTAAAACCTTTAAAATGTTTTGCTTTTTAGATAAAACTATAATAAATATATTCACATCACCAAATAATTTATTAAAACACACTGAGGTCGTCCTCCAACCTATCAGAGCTTCGCAGCATGAACTAACATTTTGTCCACCCAATCAAAGGATCAGATAATGAATTTAATACTGAACGCATATACTACAGCTAGCTAGCTAGCACTGCAGTGCATAACATGTGGTGGGCAGTTGATTCAAAGAGAGACAGACAATAGTTGAACAGTTTTGAATAAATTAATTTCTTCCAAAATGAAGGAGAAGCGAGATAGATGTCGTAATTTTCTACCAGGTATGGAGGTACGACCCAGATGCAGACCACGTCGAATAAACAATCGTTTAATATTCCAACAGGGGCAGGCAAGGCAGGTAGGGGTCAGTAAACCAGAAGAAGTGCAATGATACTGTGCAGCAGGAAGGCTCAGGGTCAGGGTAAGGCAGAGGTCTGTAATCCAGAGGGGGTAAAGGTAGAGGTCGGCTGGCGGGGTTAGGCAGGCGGGCTCGGAGGACAGGCAAGGGTAAAAACCTGTCGGGCGAGAAGAGAGAAAACTGGAAAAAGCAGGAGCTGAGACAAACACTGGTTGACTGGCAACAGACAAGCAGAGAACACAGGTATAAATACACAGGGGATAATGGGAAGATGGGCGACACCTGGAGGGGGGTGGAGATGATCACAAAGACCGGTGAAACAGATCAGGGTGTGACCCCTCTAGGGTGTCGATGCTGAAAATCTGCGATGAGGCCTGTGTCCAGGATGTCCCTGGTGGGGACCCAGCACATCCCCTCCGGGCCATTACACTCCCAGTCAACCAGGTACTGGAACGCCCTGCCCTAAGGTTGAAACTTCAGGAGACGCCTCACCGTGTAAGCTGGTTGGCTGTCGATAAGACGGGGAAGAGGGATGGGCCTGGAAACGGGAGACAAAGGGCTATGAGACATGGATTTGACTTTGGACACATGAAAGGTGGGATGTATACGAAGGGTACCGAGAAACAGAAGACGAACAGCAGAGGGGCTAATGATCTTGGAGATGGGGAACAGGCCGATAAACCGGGGGGGGGGGGGGGCAGATCCCGGGTAGATAGCCATACCTTCTGCCCGAGAAGATTTTTTTTTTATTTTTTTTTATTTCACCTTTATTTAACCAGGTAGGCTAGTTGAGAACAAGTTCTCATTTGCAACTGCGACCTGGCCAAGATAAAGCATAGCAGTGTGAGCATACAACAAAGAGTTACACATGGAGTAAACAATTAACAAGTCAATAACACAGTAGAAAACGAAGGGGGGGTCTATATACAATGTGTGCAAAAGGCATGAGGAGGTAGGCAAATAATTACAATTTTGCAGATTAACACTGGAGTGATAAAAGATCAGATGGTCATGTACAGGTAGAGATATTGGTGTGCAGAAGAGCAGAAAAGTAAATAAATAAAAACAGTACGGGGATGAGGTAGGTGAAAAGGGTGGGCTATTTACCAATAGACTATGTACAGCTGCAGCGATCGGTTAGCTGCTCAGATAGCTGATGTTTGAAGTTGGTGAGGGAGATGAAAGTCTCCAACTTCAGCGATTTTTGCAATTCGTTCCAGTCACAGGCAGCAGAGTACTGGAACGAAAGGCGGCCAAATGAGGTGTTGGCTTTAGGGATGATCAGTGAGATACACCTGCTGGAGCGCGTGCTACGGATGGGTGTTGCCATCGTGACCAGTGAGCTGAGATAAGGCGGAGCTTTACCTAGCATAGACTTGTAGATGACCTGGAGCCAGTGGGTCTGGCGACGAATATGTAGCGAGGGCCAGCCGACTAGAGCATACAAGTCGCAGTGGTGGGTAGTATAAGGTGCTTTAGTGACAAAACGGATGGCACTGTGATAGACTGCATCCAGTTTGCTGAGTAGAGTGTTGGAAGCCATTTTGTAGATGACATCGCCGAAGTCGAGGATCGGTAGGATAGTCAGTTTTACTAGGGTAAGCTTGGCGGCTTGAGTGAAGGAGGCTTTGTTGCGGAATAGAAAGCCGACTCTTGATTTGATTTTCGATTGGAGATGTTTGATATGAGTCTGGAAGGAGAGTTTGCAGTCTAGCCAGACACCTAGGTACTTATAGACGTCCACATATTCTAGGTCGGAACCATCCAGGGTGGTGATGCTAGTCGGGCATGCAGGTGCAGGCAGCGACCGGTTGAAAAGCATGCATTTGGTTTTACTAGCGTTTAAGAGCAGTTGGAGGCCACGGAAGGAGTGTTGTATGGCATTGAAGCTTGTTTGGAGGTTAGATAGCACAGTGTCCAAAGACGGGCCGAAAGTATATAGAATGGTGTCGTCTGCGTAGAGGTGGATCAGGGAATCGCCCGCAGCAAGAGCAACATCATTGATATACACAGAGAAAAGAGTCGGCCCGAGAATTGAACCCTGTGGCACCCCCATAGAGACTGCCAGAGGACCGGACAGCATGCCCTCCGATTTGACACACTGAACTCTGTCTGCAAAGTAATTGGTGAACCAGGCAAGGCAGTCATCCGAAAAACCGAGGCTACTGAGTCTGCCGATAAGAATATGGTGATTGACAGAGTCGAAAGCCTTGGCGAGGTCGATGAAGACGGCTGCACAGTACTGTCTTTTATCGATGGCGGTTATGATGTCGTTTAGTACCTTGAGTGTGGCTGAGGTGCACCCATGACCGGCTCGGAAACCAGATTGCACAGCGGAGAAGGTACGGTGGGATTCGAGATGGTCAGTGACCTGTTTGTTGACTTGGCTTTCGAAGACCTTAGATAGGCAGGGCAGGATGGATATAGGTCTGTAACAGTTTGGGTCCAGGGTGTCTCCCCCTTTGAAGAGGGGGATGACTGCGGCAGCTTTCCAATCCTTGGGGATCTCAGACGAGATGAAAGAGAGGTTGAACAGGCTGGTAATAGGGGTTGCGACAATGGTGGCAGATAGTTTCAGAAATAGAGGGTCCAGATTGTCAAGCCCAGCTGATTTGTACGGGTCCAGGTTTTGCAGCTCTTTCAGAACATCTGCTATCTGGATTTGGGTAAAGGAGAACCTGGAGAGGCTTGGGCGAGGAGCTGCGGGGGGGGCGGAGCTGTTGGCCGAGGTTGAAGTAGCCAGGCGGAAGGCATGGCCAGCTGTTGAGAAATGCTTATTGAAGTTTTCGATAATCATGGATTTATCAGTGGTGACCGTGTTACCTAGCCTCAGTGCAGTGGGCAGCTGGGAGGAGGTGCTCTTGTTCTCCATGGACTTCACAGTGTCCCAGAACTTTTTGGAGTTGGAGCTACAGGATGCAAACTTCTGCCTGAAGAAGCTGGCCTTAGCTTTCCTGACTGACTGCGTGTATTGGTTCCGGACTTCCCTGAACAGTTGCATATCACGGGGACTATTCGATGCTATTGCAGTCCGCCACAGGATGTTTTTGTGCTGGTCGAGGGCAGTCAGGTCTGGGGTGAACCCCGGGGAGCCGGGGTCTGATGGCGATCCGCTTGTCATCGATACCTGGTGGTGGTCTTGAGAAGGGCCGACTGGGCTTTCCTCCAGGTTCCTGGAGGAGATGGGCCCACTACAGGACTGTGGAGCGGACAGCGTCAGGCACGAACATTCGGTTATCTGGGCCATCCCCAGGGTTCAGCTGGGACCGCTGCGCCTACCGGAACTGTTTACCGATACCCCAGCTGAGTGCCGTCGCCAGGTACGAGGTGGGAAGGATGGTCTCGGGCTTTGGGGTGGTAGCAGTGGGGTTATAGCAGCAAGACAGGGCATCCGACTTGACGTTCTTGGACCCCGGCCGGTAGGAGAGGGAAAAGTTTAACCGGGTAAACAGCAGGGCCCATCTCGCCTGCCAGGGGGTGAGGTGCTTGGTGGTGCAGAGATACTCCAGATTTTTGTGGTTTGTCCACACAATGAACGGATGTTCTGCACCTTCGAGCCAGTGCCTCCAATGCCATCTTCACCGCGAGAAGCTCCCGATTCCCCACATTGTTATTCCTCTCCGTGTCGGTGAGGCTGTGGGTGAAGGCGGTGCAGGGATGAAGCTTAAGGTCCAGGACAGAACGTTAGGACAGAACAGCCCCCAATCCGACATCCGAAGTATCGGCCTCCACCACGAACTGACGGGAAGGGTACGAATGAACCAGGATCGGAGCCAGGGTGAAGCAATGTTTAAGGTCCCGGAACAACCGGTCTGCGGCCGTGGACCAAGTGAACAGAACCTTGGTAGAGGTGAGGGCAGACGGGGGAGACCAGGGTGCTGTAAACCCGGAAAAAGCAGGTGAACCCCAGGAAGCGTTGCAGCTGCACCCTGGACGTAGGCTGAGGCCAATCCACCACCACTTTCACCTTCTCAGGATCCATCTTGACCCTCCCAGCAGAAATGACGTAGCCCAGAAAGGGAATAGTGAAGTGATAGAACTCACATTTTTCCGACTTAACGAATAACTGGTTCTCCAGAAGGCGCTGGTGAACCTGCCGGACATGGAGCACGTCTTATTGGGGGGAGCGGGAGAAGGCAAGGATGTCATCAATGTAGATGAAGACATGTCGCGGAGAATGTCAGTCACCAGAGTCTGGAACATGGCAGGGGCGTTGGTGAGACCAAAGGGCATGACTAGATATCCATAGTGGCTGCGTTGAAGGCGGTCTTCCACTTGTCCCCCTCTCATATCCGCATCAGGTGGTAGGCGTTACGTAGATCCAGCTTGGAGAACACAGTGGCCACCTGGAGCAGCTCGAAGGCCTAGGAAATAAGTGGTAGCGGATAACAGTTCTTAACAGTGGTGTCATTGAGTCCCCGGTAGTCAATGCATGGGCGCAGGGTCTTGTCCTTCTTCTCCACGAAGGAGAATCCATCACCAGCGGGAGAGGAAGAGGGATGGATAAATCCAGTAGCTAGGGAGCCCCCAATGTAGTCCTCCATAGCCTTGGTTTCAGGTCCCGACAGCGAGAACAGACACCCCCGGGTCGGCATGGTGCTAGGGAGAACGTCAATCCCACATTCATAGGGGTGGTGCGGCAGAAGGGAAGTGGCCCGGGACTTGCTGAACACCTCCCAGAGGTCCTGGTACTCCGCGGGAATGGCAGAGAGGTCTGGAACCACCTCCGAGGACCCAGGAAGACGTCCCAGGGCAGGTTGCGCCGACTTCAGACAATGGACGTGGCAGAACGGACTCCAGCCCATGATGGCACCCGTAGACCAGCTGATGAGTGTTGTGTCGCTGGAGCCAGGAGAATCTCAAAACCACAGGGATCGGGGGACTTGATGAGCAAGAACTGAATGGTCTTGCTGTGATTCCCTGACACCCGTAGGTTGATGGGTGTGGTGTTATGGGTGACCCGACCTATAGAGCGCCCGTCCAACGCTCTAACATCCACGGGAATGGAGAGGGGCTAAGTGGGGATGTTAAAGCTCGGAAGCCAGTGTGGCATCCAATAAGCTCTCATCGGCCCCAGAGTCAATGAGGACCCGGAGAGATTTGGACTGGTTTCCCCACAGCAGAATTACATGAAAACTGATGTGAGTAAGGGAAGCAGAAAAGTTCCCCATATGGCCCACCAGAGTATTTGCTCCTACCGGTGAGCCTGGTCATTTACCAGGCACGAGGACACAAAATTATTAAAAGTTCCACAATACAGACAGCTCCTTGTGCTGATCCGGTGTTGCCGTTCCGCTGGCGACAGCCCAGCCTTGCCTTGTTGCATGGGCTTGGGAAACAGTGCCTCGGCCCTCCTCTGTGACTCGAGGAAGGTCGGGAAATCTCGGGTGCTCTCGGCCACGGGACCATCGGGGACTTCCTGGATGACTCGGACGCAAGGTGGAATCCCTGGACGTGCGAGTGAAATCGAATTTCCTCTCCATCCGTCTTTCCCGCAATCGCCCATCGATGCAGATGGTCAAAGCAATGAGGGAGTCAAAATCTGTGGGTAACTCCCGAGCTGCAAGATCGTCTTTAACCTCCTCTGAGACACCGTGCAGGAACATGTCAAACAGTGCTTCCGGGTTCCACGCACTCACTGTTGCCAACGTACGGAAATCCACCGCATAGTCAGCCACAGTGCGGGCATCCTGCCGGAGCTGGATTAGCTTCTGCGCAGCTTCTCTCCAGGAGAACGGGGCATCAAAGACTTTCCTCACTTCTCCCACGAACCCCTCCAGGCTCGCACATACAGTGCCTTGTGAAAGTATTCGGCCCCCTTGAACTTTGCAACCTTTTGCCACATTTCAGGCTTCAAACATAAAGATATAAAACTGTATTTTTTTGTGAAGAATCAACAACAAGTTGGACACAATCATGAAGTGGAACGACATTTATTGGATATTTCAAACTTTTTTAACAAATCAAAAACTGAAAAATTGGCCGTGCAAAATTATTCAGCCCCTTTACTTTCAGTGCAGCAAACTCTCTCCAGAAGTTCAGTGAGGATCTCTGAATGATCCAATGTTGACCTAAATGACTAATGATGATAAATACAATCCACCTGTGTGTAATCAAGTCTCCGTATAAATGCACCTGCACTGTGATAGTCTCAGAGGTCCGTTAAAAGCGCAGAGAGCATCATGAAGAACAAGGAACACACCAGGCAGGTCCGAGATACTGTTGTGAAGAAGTTTAAAGCCATATTTGGATACAAAAAGATTTACCAAGCTTTAAACATCCCAAGGAGCACTGTGCAAGCGATAATATTGAAATGGAAGGAGTATCAGACCACTGCAAATCTACCAAGACCTGGCCGTCCCTCTAAACTTTCAGCTCATACAAGGAGAAGACTGATCAGAGATGCAGCCAAGAGGCCCATGATCACTCTGGATGAACTGCAGAGATCTACAGCTGAGGTGGGAGACTCTGTCCATAGGACAACAATCAGTCGTATATTGCACAAATCTGGCCTTTATGGAAGAGTGGCAAGAAGAAAGCCATTTCTTAAAGATATCCATAAAAAGTGTTGTTTAAAGTTTGCCACAAGCCACCTGGGAGACACACCAAACATGTGGAAGAAGGTGCTCTGGTCAGATGAAACTTTTTGGCAACAATGCAAAACGTTATGTTTGGCGTAAAAGCAACACAGCTCATCACCCTGAACACCCTATCCCCACTGTCAAATATGGTGGTGGCAGCATCATGGTTTGGGCCTGCTTTTCTTCAGCAGGGACAGGGAAGATGGTTAAAATTGATGGGAAGATGGATGGAGCCAAATACAGGACCATTCTGGAAGAAAACCTGATGGAGTCTGCAAAAGACCTGAGACTGGGACGGAGATTTGTCTTCCAACAAGACAATGATCCAAAACATAAAGCAAAATCTACAATGGAATGGTTCAAAAATAAACATATCCAGGTGTTAGAATGGCCAAGTCAAAGTCCAGACCTGAATCCAATCGAGAATCTGTGGAAAGAACTGAAAACTGCTGTTCACAAATTATCTCCATCCAACCTCCCAGAGCTCGAGCTGTTTTGCAAGGAGGAATGGGAAAAAATTTCAGTCTCTCGATGTGCAAAACTGATAGAGACATACCCCAAGCGACTTACAGCTGTAATCGCAGCAAAAGGTGGCGCTACAAAGTATTAACTTAAGGGGGCTGAATAATTTTGCACGCCCAATTTTTCAGTTTTTGATTTGTTAAAAAAGTTTGAAATATCCAATAAATGTCGTTCCACTTCATGATTGTGTCCCACTTGTTGTTGATTCTTCACAAAAAAATACAGTTTTATATCTTTATGTTTGAAGCCTGAAATGTGGCAAAAGGTCGCAAAGTTCAAGGGGGCCGAATACTTTCGCAAGGCACTGTATGGCCGGCTGCTGTTTCCATACGGCGGTAGTCCAGGTAAGAGCCCTTCCAGACATCAGCGTGATGAGGTAGGCTATTTTGGAGCAATCCGAGGGGAAGGAGGAGGACTGAAGCTTGAAAATGATGGCACACTAACCTAAAAATGCCCAACTGTTGCTCAGCTCTCCATTAAAGCGTTCCGGAGGACGTAACCGGGGCTCCCGGGAAGGAGCAGGTATAAATACCTGAGTTCTCTGTCTGTTGCCAGTTCGTCTTGTTTGTTTAAGTCAACCAGCGTTTTGTGTCTCAGCTCCTGCTGTTTCCAGTCTCTCTTTTCTCGCCCTCCTGGTTTTGACCCTTGCCTGTCCTGACTCCGAGCCCATCTGCCTGAACACTCTGCCTGAGCCTGCCTGCCACCTGGTACCGTTGCCCCACCTCTGGTTTAATGACCCCTACCTGCCTTGACCTGTCTATTGCCTGCCCCTGTTGGAATAGTAAACGATTGTTTATTTCGACGTGGTCTGCATCTGGGTCTTACCTCCATACCTGATAGTACGAACTGGACCTGACTGACCCACAGACCCGGACCAGCTGTGCAATGCCATCTCCCAAGGAGCCTCCATTCGTAGGCACCAGGGATTGCTTTGTGGGCTGATGGACAGGTGAAACACAGACAGGTGAAACATATCAGGGTGTGACATTTCTCCCATTTTCAGTTTTATTTACTTAGCTAGCAAATTCACATAGAGGGTTGCTGCGCTAGCTAGCTGGCTATGACTATCCAAAACAACACTGGAACTCTTCCAAGTCATGGTAAGCTTTTGGTTTTAACAATTTTCACCCGCCGGTGTAAGTGCTAAACTGCTTACTGACTGTACACTAACTTTACTGCATGATTGTAGCGGCTTTACTAATGCGTTATTTCTATTAGTTATGTTGACTATGACGTTACTTTAGCTAATTTGCTGACAATGATGTAGGCTGTGTGTAGCGGTTAGCGGATATGGTTTGGCTTGGAACGTTTTTTTTGCCTGGTCACATACAGCTGATGTGTTGTGCATTGAAGTCCACAAGCCAAGGGAAAAGGTGAGAAGGAATACAATGTGTTTGCTATGAAAGTGAACTGTGTTTACAAGGAATCAGGGGGGTATTGATTCTGTTGAAAACATTTTCTTAAACGGAAGCAAACGGAACGGGGATAAACATAATTAAATTTGTCCAATGGAAACTCTTGT
Source organism: Oncorhynchus kisutch (assembly GCF_002021735.2). NCBI lineage: Eukaryota > Metazoa > Chordata > Actinopteri > Salmoniformes > Salmonidae > Oncorhynchus > Oncorhynchus kisutch. Next base: position 20,109 of record NC_034192.2, on the reverse strand, counting down.
TTGCAACTGTTGGACTAATGATTACACCCTAAATCAGCTAGATGCATTGCAAGAGTGTGCATGGCAGTATTGAATGTGTCACTGTCTGTCCATGTGTCACCTCAAATATTTCTCTTGACCTGTTTGCACCTACGTTGTAAACTTTCATTCGTAGGCCAGGTTGTAGCAACCTCATGACACATAAAGGGAAAATTCAAGTATCATGTAGTAGCCTAGACCTATCACTGTTACATTGAACTGGGTGAATGGAATATGAATGACAGTCATCCAACATGCTGTAATAGAAATAAGGCCAAGCCCATGAAAAAAAAAACGGCACCTACCGCCACTGGTTTACATACATGTGACAGATTTTCACATGAATTTTCAAAAAGTCTGCACAAACTAAATCTGCACATTTTCCCACCATTGGTGTGTTTTCACCAAATTAACTTGTTGCAGATAAAAATCAGGGTGTGATGATGTAGTGTCACTGACATTAAATAGCAAATGAGCTTACTCTGGTCTTGGCACATGTTGTCTAGCCAACAGCTTGCAGATACAGTGTGGGTAGACTGTGCGGGTAGGTTATAGTCTACAATAGCTAGGTTTTATTCCAATTGACGACATATTTTCAGGGAAGTGATGGAGTCCAGGTGAGTCTGATGACGCGCAGGTGTGTGTAATGATGGTGACAGGTGTGCGGCATAAAGAGCAGCCTGGTGACCTAGAGGCCGGAGGGGGAGCACAGGTGACAGTACTGAATAAAACATCACATTTAAATGGGTTTCCCATTTTTTTTAAACTCTACTGATGGTTTTATCATGACAAAAATCAGGTTAAATAGCAAATGTGCCCACTCTGGTCTTGGCACGTATGCTCTAGCTCAGTATCCCAGGGGTACGCGCAATGCCGTCGGGATATGCCAAATCAAAATGTGATTCACATTTCAAACAGTCAACTTAGTAAGGCCCGTGTCCATTGAGACACATTCCAGCTCTACTGGTAGTACTGCTACAACCAGCAGTACTACACCTGCACCCATCGATGGCACAAGTCTCACATTCAATGCTAGCATCAGTAATTCTGCATTTGTTTGTTAGCCAAGCTAGCATGTGTAACGGATGTGAAACGGCTAGCTTAGTTAGCGGTGCGCACTAAATAGCGTTTCAATCAGTGACATCACTTGCTCTGAGACCTTGAAGTAGTAGTTCCCCTTGCTCTGCAAGGGCTGTGGCTTTTGTGGAGCGATGGGTAACGATGCTTCGTTGTTGATATGTGCAGAGGGTCCCTGGTTCGCGCCCGGGTATGGGCGAGGGGACGGTCTAAAGTTATACTGTTACACATGGACACTGACAGTTGTGAATCTGATGCAGCCGAAGAGCTACTGCCCCCTTACCCGGGAAAGCACCGAACAATAGACAGGGACGTTGGACATTCGAAGAGACTCAATTATAATGAGAACTACATTGATTTGGGGTTCACTTATATAGGGTGGTAGTACCTTTCCTCAGCTACAGTGTGTTATATGTGCAAAAGTACTATCTCACAACTCAATGAAACCTTCACTCTTGCGCAGACATTTAGAAACCAACATGCCAATTTGAAAAATTAACCACAGGAGTTTTTTGAGCGAGAATTAAGACGACTTTCGAATAGTAAGACATGTATAAAACCAACAGATACCATTAATAAGAAGGGTCTAGAATTGTCTTATATGGTGAGCTACCGAGTGGCTAGGACAGGTCCGCCCCATACTATTGTGGAGGACTTAATTCAACCTGCTGCTGCGGATATGGCTGGGACAATGCTGGGGGAAAATGTCAAAATAACTATACAGACAATGTGACAGTGACATGGCAGGAGATATTTTGAAACAATTACTGCTTCACATACAAGACAGGGAATTCTATGCTTTACATCTGGATGAGTCAACAGACGTGGAGGGCCTGGCACAGCTCCTGGTATATGTCGTTTACGTTTATGGGGGGTCAATTGAGGAAGACATCCTCTTCTGCAAACCACTGGAAACCAGGACAACAGGATAGGACATTTTTTAAGTATTGGACAGCTTTGTGACATCAAATGGACTTGGTCAAGATGGTCAAGATGTGGTCAAGGTGGTCAAGATGTGTTGGTATCTGTACTGGTGGCGCAAAAGCCATGACAGGGAGACAGTGGAGTGGTAACGCGCATGCAAGCAGTTGCTCCTGATGCCACTTGGGTACACTGCAGCATCCACCGAGAGGCTCTTGCTGCCAAGGGAATGCCTGACAGCTTGAAATAAGTTTTGGACACTGCAGTGAAAACAGTTAACTTTGTTAAAGCAAGGCCCCTGAAATCTTGTGTATTTTCTGCACTATGCAATGATATGGGCAGCGACCATGTAACGCTTTTACAAGATACAGAAGTGCGCTGGTTATCAAGGGGAAAAGTATTGACACATTTTTTTAAAATTGTGAGACGAGCTTAAAGTTTTCTATACTGACCATCATTTTCACTTGTCTGACGCATGTACGATCTGAATCTAGGATTACAGGGACTCTATATAACTATATTCAATGTGTGGGACAACATTGAGGCTATGATTAAGACGTTGAAGCTCTTCTCTGTCTGCATTAACAAGGACAACACACAGGTCTTTCCATCATTGTATGATTTTTTGTTGTTGTGCAAATTAACTCAAGCTTACGGACAATGTCAAATGTGATATAGTGAAGCACCTGAGTTGGGTGCGTAATTATGCAGGTACTTTCCTGAAACAGATGACACAAACAACTGGGTTCGTTATCCCTTTCATGCCCTGCCTCCAGTCCACTTAACGATATCTGAACAAGAGAGACTCATTAAAATTGCAACAAGCGGTTCTGTGAAAATGTAATTTAATCAGAAGCCACTGGCAGATTTCTGGATAGGGCTGCGCTCAGTATCCTGCCTTGGCAAATCAAGCTGTTAAGACACTGATGCCCTTTGCAACCACCTTACCTATGTGAGAGTGGATTCCCGGCCCTCACTAGCATGAAAACTAAATACAGACACAGATTGTGTTTGGAAAATTATTTAAGACGGAGACTCTCTCCAATACAACTCAACATTGCAGAGTCCTTTCAAGCACTCCCTTCTCATTAACCTGTGGTGAGTTATTGTCAGATGTGTGCGTACTGGTAGCGAAGTCAGGTGCAGGAGAGCAGAGATTTGTGAACACGCGCACACTTTATTAAGGCAAAAGTGCAAAACGCGCAAAACAGTCACAAGAATTATGTTTAACAATAAACATCTTCGTGAAAAATAACACGGGAAAAACAAGCCAGTCTGGTGCGTCAACAATACACACGTAACACAAACAATCTGACACAAAGACATGATGGGGAAAAGAGGAAGAAATCCATGTAGATTGATTGGGGAATGAAAATCAGGTGTGCAGGCAACAAGACAAAACAAATGGATACATGAAAAATGGAGCGGTGATGGCTATAAAGCCGGTGACATCGACCATCGAACGCCGCCCGAACAATTTTCGATGAACAAATAAGGTTTTATATGTAAGATAGTTAAATAAAGAGCAAAATTATTGATTATTATATTATTATTTGTGCCCTGATCCTATAAGAACTCTTTGTCACTTCCTACGAGCCGGGTTGTGACAAAAACTCACACTCATTCTTATGTTTAATAAATGCATCCTATAGTGTGTGTGTGTTGCAGGCTTACAATGATGGCAAAAAACAACATTTGAGAGTGCGCTGACCCTGCAGCTGGAGGTTGAATGTTTGAAGGGGTATGGGACTATAAAACGTTTGGGAACAATTGCTCTAGCAGATACAGTGTGGGTATAGCCTACTACATGATGAGATTATTATGGATAAGAGCAATAATCTTTTTTGTTGTCAAATTGCCGTCAAGCACAGGGCCGGATGTATCGCATTTGGAGCCCTGGGACACCGACTTCTTCCAATTTTTTCCTTAACAAAGAAGCTTGAAACAAGGGAGACTCAAACCCATGGTTAGTGTACCCTGTGGATTCCTAATTAACCAACGGAGTAGTACAATACCAATAGAGATCCATGACAGCTATTGACCACAAGGTTTATTTTACGCTGTATGATAAACTTAAATGTTGTATAAACCTCCTTTATCTACGTTTCCGTAAATGCACATTGATGTGTGTAAAACTGATAAGCAAAAACGTGGGATTTTCTCATATACTGTATGCGAAAAAGTGTGTTTTGAATTTAGTCTAAAGTTAGTAGCTAGTATCCTGTCAAGCATACATCATGCAATGTTGGTACACTACCCTTGTGACATACCAACTGGAACGAAAGGAAAAGTGAAAATGTTTAAAATATCCCTCTAGTGGCCAAGTTGACCTATTCTAAAGGGGATCTGCACCTGCTGATTTCGCCTCGTTTTTTTGGCCTGGTCCATATGAAATGCTGTAGGCCATGATGGAAGACAAATGTGAGTTGGCTTGGGGGTTGCCTTGGGGGTGTGGTTGATGTGGGTGTTTCTTGGGTGCCACCACCAAGACACCCATCTGTCAGAACCTTGCCCACAGCTGTTTCCTCCCACTCAATCACAACAAACAAACCTCCTGCAGGTTGAGTTCAATAACTACAGGCAGATGTATGGTGAGATGCCGGAAGAAGCTTTGAATTGATCTGTAGCCTACAGAGGAATATGAGAAGAATGCAATTGCTGAATTTATGTTAAGATATTATTTGTCACATGCTTTGTAAACAACTGTCACAGCCGTCGTAAGAAGTAGACCAAAGTACAGCGTGGTGAGTGTACATTTCTGTTTAATTAGGTAAATGTCGCCAACAAAACAAAGAAACGACCGTGAAGCTTAACATAGGCTATAATGCCTCTAACAAAGTCAACTACCCACACTGAAAGGAGGGAAAAATGGCTACCTAAGTATGATTCCCAATCAGAGACAACGATAGACAGCTGTCCCTGATTGAGAACGATACCCGGCCAAAACATAGAAATAAAGAAACCTAGAAAACAAAACATAGAATGCCCACCCCACATTACACCCTGACCTAACCAAATAGAGAAATAAAACGGCTCTCTAAGGCAATATTTTCAAGCGTATGTGTGGCATATGTGTGGCATGAAGAGTGTGTACTTCTACTATTATAACAACTTGGGTGCCATTGTAGCAATCCAGATTCATACCATGTTCATACATTTAGTGGTGTTAAGAATGAACAAGAATTCAGGACAGAGGACCAGACTTGAACGCAACTACTTCAACTAGCCTTGAACGCAGCTTCCTTGTAACGCAACTACTTTATTAACTAGCCTTGAACGCAGCCTCCTTGTAACGCAACTACTTTATTAACTAGCCTTGAACGCAGCCTCCTTGTAACGCAACTACTTTATTAACTAGCCTTGAACGCAGCCTCCTTGGAACGCAAGTACTTTATTAACTAGCTTTGAACGCAGCCTCCTTGGAACGCAACTACATTATTAATTAGCCTTGAACGCAGCCTCCTTGGAACGCAACTACTTTATTAACTAGCCTTGAACGCAGCCTCCTTGTAACGCAACTACTTTAACTAGCCTTGAACGCAGCCTCCTTGTAACGCAACTACTTTATTAACTAGCCTTGAACGCAGCCTCCTTGGAACGCAACTACTTTATTAACTAGCTTTGAACGCAGCCTCCTTGGAACGCAACTACATTATTAATTAGCCTTGAACGCAGCCTCCTTGGAACGCAACTACTTTATTAACTAGCCTTGAACGCAGCCTCCTTGTAACGCAACTACTTTAACTAGCCTTGAACGCAGCCTCCTTGGAACGCAACTACTTTATTAACTAGCCTTGACCGCAGCCTCCTTGTAACGCAACTACTTTATTAACTAGCCTTGAACGCAGCCTCCTTGGAACGCAACTACTTTATTAACTAGCCTTGAACGCAGCCTCCTTGGAACGCAACTACTTTATTAACTAGCCTTGAACGCAGCCTCCTTGGAACGCAACTACTTTATTAACTAGCCTTGAACGCAGCCTCCTTGTAACACAACTACTTTATTAACTAGCCTTGAACGCAGCCTCCTTGTAACGCAACTACTTTATTAACTAGCCTTGAACGCAGCCTCCTTGTAACGCAACTACTTTATTAACTAGCCTTGAACGCAGCCTCCTTGGAACGCAACTACTTTATTAACTAGCCTTGAACGCAGCTCCCTTGGAACGCAACTACTTTATTAACTAGCCTTGAACGCAGCCTCCTTGTAACGCAACTACTTTATTAACTAGCCTTGAACGCAGCCTCCTTGTAACGCAACTACTTTATTAACTAGCCTTGAACGCAGCCTCCTTGGAACGCAACTACTTTATTAACTAGCCTTGAACGCAGCCTCCTTGTAACGCAACTACTTTATTAACTAGCCTTGAACGCAGCCTCCTTGTAACGCAACTACTTTATTAACTAGCCTTGAACGCAGCCTCCTTGGAACGCAACTACTTTATTAACTAGCCTTGAACGCAGCCTCCTTGTAACGCAACTACTTTATTAACTAGCCTTGAACGCAGCCTCCTTGTAACGCAACTACTTTATTAACTAGCCTTGAACGCAGCCTCCTTGGAACGCAACTACTTTATTAACTAGCCTTGAACGCAGCCTCCTTGCAACTCAACAAGCACCAGCTTCTACTCGTTGACAATCAGCCTCCACGCCTGTTTGCAACACTGCAACATCAACATATGTCAAAATGGCAGGTTTCTATGTTTTGTAGAAAAAAAAGATAAAGATAAGTGTTTCCAGTGACAGAATCAACCGATTAGTAGACAGTAGGTAGGCAATATCTACTCACAATTGGTCAAAATCACATGATGCACATTGATGATGTATTTGGAAACACTTATCTTCCTCTACAAAACATAGAAACGCACCATTTTCACACATTGATGTTGGTGTGATGCTAGAAATGATGAATATGAAGTTGAAAAATTGTGAAGTTTCCCTTTAAACCTGACCAAACTAACATTCTGCCTCTGTTCTGCAGTGCATGTCTGTTGCACCACATTGCCTTACTAGCCTTATCAAGTGTTGCATCCCTCACCTTCTCCACCTTCTATATAGGATCTCTGACGTTCTTCCAAAGATATCCTGGGGGGATTGACGGCACCACAGCAGCCTATCTACCACGGCCTGATGATGATGTCTACCTGAGACTCCAAGCCAATCTCTACAGAATCCATCCCCTGGATCCTTCACCAGCAGCCCTTGGCTTCGTCCCGTCCATTCTCACATCCATTCAATTTCCTTAATAAATATTATAAACCCATTTCGATGCCTGGTCCTTTATCTCGGGAATTTGAAATAGTTTTTTATTGACTTTGACAAGGAACACATTTACAAGTTGTTTTATTTTTATTTTGCTAATCATTTCACAAAACCATCCACAAGCAAACTCATGTTGCCTGCCCTCTCCATCCCAAATTGGTTGTCTGTAGGCTACAGAGAAGCATACAGTAAAACAAGTATAATATAACAAACAAAGATTTACAATAACTTCATAATACATCAGCAATATATAGAATATATAGGGTCAAATATGTTATATAGCAAATGTAGGGTACACAAATCAGATCAAATGATTCAGTCATACTGGCATTTGAACTATACAATGATGTGGTCTCAGACGCACAGTTTTGTTCACACAGATTATAGGCTACTTCTATAAGCATTATTTGGGGCTCAACGCTGCCTGTTGGCTACCATGGAAACCATTAAATGTGCTTTTGTGCTAATATTTATCGAATTGCATATTCAATTTTAACAGTCCTTCCAAGTGAGGGTAAATTGATTCTTGTCATACTTCAGTGTGTAGAAATGCGCTAGAATGAAGGCTATATGACCCCACGTTGAGACGCATGAGGGAGCTCTGTGCGCTTTGGATAGGTTTATGGTACCCTTTTACGCGGGTAAAATGTTCATGTTTCTCTGCACCTAGGGACACAAGAAAGCACAAATTCACGTCGATAGAACCAAATAGAATGTTGTGTGTCATTGAGATATGGTCAATCTATGTTTAGAATTCTTCCTTAGGCCGAAATGGTGAGCCCTGCGAACATTTACGCACACAAGAATGTTTAACCATTTCCGTGCCCGCAGCGTGACTGTTTTATTAACCTTGGGTTGTACACACAAAATATGCAATAAAGTACTCAAAATCAATCGGGGCATGAACTCTGTGCCGTAATAAATAAATATGTTATTTGTCTTCTCTGTCTGTTGGCAAGGATACCCTGGTGTCCAGAGTTGTTTATCAGCTATATACAATGCGTCCTCTACACAAACTATAACCGTGCGCTAACTCGTGGGTTAATATATAATTTGGACCATATGGCATTTTAAAATCCACCCTTTATTTCAGTGGCACTTCGATCTGTGTGGACCCAGCTAATGATGCCCAATTAGTCATTAAACAGGACCAAAAGACGAGCCTTGTGTGGTTTCACATTTGCTAATATTTGCTTGTCAAATATTTTCTTTGAAACGTTTACAGCACATTTTATCTGCTGGCTGGTCAAGAGACATCTGCGACGGTTTTCCCCGTCCTTTTTTTCTAAATGAAAGTCCCAATTGGTCCCCCCACATTCGCCCTATCCGACTATTTGTTCATGCTTGAAAGAAAATGTAATAAAAGAGTCTGGATGATGGATTTATGATTTATCAGAAGCACTTTAACCATATGGCAGTCGACATCGGGACAGATTTTCAAATGTTAGCTTTAAAAAAAGGAGACTCGATCGGACTAATCTTAAACACTGATTTGGGAAAGGATGCTCAAGTCACGTGACCCGAGACGTGTCGCTTGGAGGTGGAATACAGTGAATTGAATTAATTTACCTTTGGTGTCATGTGTGAAATTCGTTTTTGAAAGTCCAAAAAGAGTATCTTCAGTAGCCCAACAGAAAACAGGGAGATTGTTCTTGACACAGCATATGGTCCATCTTCAGGATACATACAGTACTGTAATATACACATCATCTAGAGAGAGCAGTGGATGCGAGCTTCCTATTCCATTATATTATGTACCTTACCAAATAGTTATCAAAAATTGAATAGCCTAACGGACTAGCCTTGAAACCCGTTTAGATGGAAGCCTTTAGTCCACTGTAAAAACACTGCATGTGAGATAAAAAATGTCCCCTGTTGGCCCTACAGTTTATTACATGGCTTTGCATTCTTCTGCTTCAAGTTCACAATTGCAAAAGCTGTTTTAATAGGTCTAGTTAACCCATAATAAACTTTTTTTTTTACAAAAATCTTGGGGCAAAGATTTTGACCACAACGTTGATAACAAATTTTACATTGGCACTTTATAAGGGTCATCCATATTTATATCCTATAATGTGTGGGGTTATATATTGTGGTTCGCAGCTTGACTTCCAGACAATCGAGTCTGAATAGACTGGGTTACATGAGAGTCAGGTACAGTAGGCCTACATGCAATATTGACATTTCTCCTATCAGACCACTACGTCATCTAGAAAAGGCTGATAGGGTATATATTTGTGAAGTCGCGCGTGATTCCTGTCAGTGGCGACCTGTGCAACAGACAGGTGTGAATTGGCATCCCCTCAGACTCCGAATATTCACATTTTACAGGTGAGGTGTTTTATGCACTTTACAATCAGGTCAGTGCATTTTGGGGATGAAGTTCCTCATATAACAGTTTATTATCTTGTTTATCAAAGGAACATCAGCGCTGTATATTATACAGGAATTATCTTGTTGTTTCATTTGATACGGCTCTGAAGAACCAATTGACATGTGTGGAACGAATGTGGACCTGTCAAACGAAGGTAGGTCTATATTCAAACGAAGGACTAATTATAATGTGTTATTAGATTACTTATGTCATTGAATTGAGTGGAGACATTTTTTCCAACAATATGCAAAGAAATGTTAATGCATAAAGCGCTAAAAAAGGTTTAAATCTTATAAAAGCTATTTTATTCTGTTCTATTCTAAGGGAGCGGGTGTGTCAATCAGCTTGGTGGGGTGTTTCTGAACGGGAGGCCGCTTCCAGCATATAAAAGGAGGAAGATGATCGAACTGGCATCGGAAGGTGTGCGCCCATGCGAGATCTCCAGAATTCTGCAGGTGCGTATCAGCAGGCTTATAAGAGCTCGTGTTTGCGCCCTATTCGATATTATTCGATACATGAAAAGCATCATTTATTTTATTATTAATTTAACTTAATACATTAAATAGTTGTTAAATGCTGTGCTTTCAATGATCTAGTAGTACTTCTGTTATTGTGCTCTGATGGTGGATATAAATCGTGCGTCAATTCATGAAAACGCAAATGTGCACTCCGCGCTGGCAGGTGTCAAATGGCTGCGTCAGCAAGATTTTGAGCAGGTACCACAAAACCGGCCTCCTGGACCCGATGGCGACCGGAGGTAGTAGACCTCGACTCCTCACCCCCGAAGTCATCTCGAAAATAATCGAATGCAAGACGAAAAACCCAACAATATTCGCCTGGGAAATCAGAAAGAAGCTCGCGGCCGAAAGAATCTGTAAATCGGCCAAAGTTCCCAGTGTAAGTGAGATCACAAGCTACACCAGAATGATACAAAGTGTGAACAACTGTGAGGGAAATAACTATATTTTTCGATTAATTTAAGCATTATTTTCTCCTTGTGAAAAGGTATCCTCTGTAAACCGAATTCTCAGGAAAATTCAACTCGACTCTGCGATGTTGAGTGTGGAGATTTCTGCGCACCACCCCAGATACCCAGGTAGGCTACACATCGTACATTTGGATCTGGGAGAAATACACACATGTATGCCACATACACTGTGCGCAATTTGAAAAACTTAGCCATATTGTATGCATACTTGTATGCATTCCAGGTCTTCTAGTGGAGAACCCAACGCAGTCAGTAGTGAAGGAGAGGGAGGAGATGGAGACAGTTGAGGTGAACGAGCTCCAGCCTCCCCGGCCCCCGCATCGCAACCGCACCACCTTCACCCTGGGGCAGTGCAGAGTGTTAGAGCAAGGTAGGCCTGGACAGTACTGTACTTTAGGCAGAACAATGTCCTACTTTTACTTCGACAACTGTTTATGTACATTTAGGCTGTGTGTTTATGTGGAGTGGATACATTAATGATTAGGCTTAAACTAGGCTTGTTTTAGAACAGTTGGACAAGTTGTTATCCTTTCAAGCTTTGAGTGCTCTCTCATTCTATTTCTTCCTCCCAAACGGAGCAGAATTCACACAGAGCCACTATGCAGACATGTTCACCAGGGAAAAACTGGCATCTGAGATACAACTTCCAGAGGACACCATCAAGGTTACACGACACAAACTATGCATACAACCTATGTCATTTCCTGTAAATGTACCTGTAATAGTGAGCTACATCTGTTATAATTGCCATTCCCCTTTGAAGGTGTGGTTCTCAAACAGAAGAGCAAAATGGAGGAGGGAAGCCAAGTATAAGAGCAGTGTCCACGGAGCACATAGTGAGTGTGTGTATTTTTGTTTATTATGGATCCCCATTTGCTGCTGCCAAGGCAACAGCTACTCTTCTTGGGGTCCAGCAACATTAAGGCAGTTAAAAACTATTTAAAATATTACATTACATTATATTTAATAGCACTTTTCACAACACATTAAGTGTGTTCCCTCAGATACTACTCTACAATCACATCTCTACAGTACAAAATCCATGTGTATGTGTGTGTAGAGTGCGTGTCTTATCATGTGTGTGTGTGTGTCTCTTCACAGTCCCCGCTGTTCCTTAAGGTGTATTTTTATCTGTTAAAAAAACAAACAGATTCTTCTGCTTGCATCTGTTACCTGATGTGGAATCGAGTTCCACGTTTGCCAATTGGATGTGCAGCCAGACGTATTTGCCATTCCTTTTGCCTCATCTCTCTAAACCATCAAATGTTTCAATTCATCAATCCACAGGGATTTAACCGTTTTTACAGTCACTTTCTTAATGGGTCCATGCTTATTAGTAACTGGAAAAATCTATTTCATAAATGTGTCAAGTGCAGCGTCTGGTTGCTCCTCAATACACTGGCATTACACTGGGGTAGCAGGTAGACTAGTGGTTAGAGCGTTGGACTAGTAACCGAAAGGTTGTAAATTTGAATCCCTGAGCTGACAAAATCTGTTGTTCTGCCCCTGAACAAGGCAGTTAACCCACTGTTCCTAAGCCATCATTGAAAATAATGGCTGACTTGCCTAGTTAAATAAAGGTAAAATAATTCCACACCACAGACAAACAAATATTCTTCAAATCAACAACAGAGGAATCACTACAACACCTCTTGTATGACCTCTCAAAGTATATTAGGCCCAGCCTTCAGAACGGTGATATGGCTACTACATTGTGATCACTACATACAATGGATTTGGATAGAGCTATAAAAGCACATTTCTGCTGCATTAGTAAAGATGTGATCAATACATGTTGCTGACTTCATTCCTGTGCTGTTTGTAACTACCATGGTAGGATAACTGATAACTGGAACCAGGTTGCAGGCACTGGTTGCAGTTTGAAGCTTTTTCTTGAGTGGGCAACGTGATGAAAGCCAGTCAATATTTAAATCAACTCAGAAAATGTACCTCTGTTGGTATCACATACATGATCAAACATTTCACACGTTATCCAGATACTGACTGTTAGCAGTTGGTGGTCTATAGCAGTTGGTGGTCTATAGCAGTTGGTGGTCTATAGCAGTTGCTGGTCTATAGCAGTTGGTGGTCTATAGCAGTTGCTGGTCTATAGCAGTTGGTGTTCTATAGCAGTTGGTGGTCTATAGCAGTTGGTGGTCTATAGCAGTTGGTGGTCTATAGCAGTTGGTGGTCTATAGCAGTTGGTGTTCTATAGCAGTTGGTGTTCTATAGCAGTTGGTGGTCTATAGCAGTTGGTGTTCTATAGCAGTTGGTGTTCTATAGCAGTTGGTGTTCTATAGCAGTTGGTGGTCTATAGCAGTTGGTGTTCTATAGCAGTTGGTGGTCTATAGCAGTTGGTGGTCTATAGCAGTTGGTGGTCTATAGCAGTTTGAGAGAGAGAATAACAGTTCACTTTTCTTTCTAAAGCTTCATTGCTGATCAACCAAAAGAACAAAGATTTCCCTTCACTGAATTCAATGACAACAACCAACTCAATGACTCAACAGGTACATAAACAAGCTAAGCCCCCTGAAACATACAGCATTTTTAACACCATATTGTTATGCAAATTGAGTATATACCGCTACAATTAAAAACAATTCATGTGTAGTTAAGTGTTAATAACCTTGTAGCAAGTTACCAGCTGACTAACTAAATGTTATGTTTATCTTGTTTGTGGTGTCATTTCAACTGTGTTTAGACTCACTGGGGTCAGAGGGAGAGTTTGGGAGTACAGTTTGACACTTCATGCTCAGAAATCTCCCAGAGATATGGTCCAGCTACTACAATAGAGAGAGGTGATTAAGCGTTTATTATGTTTGTTTTTTATAAGAAGCCCTTCTTCTGGAGACCCACTTACCATGCAGGTTTATGCTCCAGTCCTGCCCTAACTCAGCCAACTCCACAAGTCAACTACTCCGTTTCTCAAAGAGAACTTAGCAGGTGTGTTACAGGAGGGCCGAAGCAAACTCCTGCACATTCACCAGAGCTCCAGGATAATTGGCCAACCCTGCTTTAACCATTTCAGAGATGTACCTATAAAACACAATGTGTAGAGTGAATGAATGCACTACCTCACCTACAGGTATAGGAGGAACAGAAGTGTTGGGCTATAGAGGCATCTCCATTCCGCTTCCATCCTCAGCATCTCAATACTCAGGCAGCAACACGTTCCCATTGGTCCATCCCCAGGACGAGAGGACTCCATCGGCTCACCATGCAGAGAGATTCATTTTCCCATTGGCTCATCATTACACAGACGTGAGGACAGTCTTCCCATTGGCTCATCAGACTGAGAGGATGGGACATTCACTGAACTATCATTGGGATGATGGGTCAAATTTCCAATTTGTTCATCACCAAACAGATGAAAGGATTCTATTGGCTCATCACAGGGAGAGGACTGGTGGTCCATCGCTTATATGACAGAATGTCTCTCCCCTTTTCCAAAACACTTTTCTCTGAATGTCAGAGCCAAACATTCATACACACACACACACACACACACACACACCTCTAAGGCTCTGCTGATTACTACTGGGCAGGGTATGCAATAGAGTGGGTACAGAGACATTCCAATCGTGACCTAATGTGTTTAAAATTACATTTCTACAGGCTATTGCAACATATCTCAGTGAAATGTATGACCTTTTCTGTTTTGAAAAGTATTTTCAGTAATAAAAAGCGAGTTTGTAATAGTTGTTATTAGTCCATTGTTGATATACCCACTGAATTGTATCATATCATCAACTCTGAAGAGTTGAGAGACTACCATCTTTAGGCAGGAGAGGGAGACAGAGTCCTATGGATACATTATTTCTCTCGCTGCCAAGTTAATCAGCTTGTTTGAGGGGATCAGTTTGAGTGGGCACAGAATCGCTAATCTTGATCACATAATGCAAAGTTATTTTGGATGCAAGATGCTTGGTAGATCAGTGATTCTGCAATGCAATCCATCTCAAACACACACAATCTCTCTGAGAGAAAGAAGAATGCTGACAGTGGAGTATCTCTTTTCTGTCAGTGCTCAGTATCGCCACAAGAAAGAGTCATACCCTGAGACCCAGACTACGGTATCCCTGGGGGCCCAGACTACGGTATCCCTGGGGGCCCAGACTACGGTATCCCTGGGGGCCCAGACTACGGTATCCCTGGGGGCCAGACTAAGGTATCCCTGGGTACCAAGTCTATTGTGTAGACTGGGGCCCAGACTACGGTATCCCTGGGGGCCAAGACTATGGTATACCCTGGGGCCCAGATTACGGTTTGAATGTCTGTTGCTCCGACTAAGTTGTTACAACAGTGATTCTGCTAATCAAGGTCCTAGTGAGCTAATTGGTAGAGTCAGGTGAGTTAAATTATCATTGGAGCGAGAGTCTGAAGGAGGGTAGTTCTACAGGAGGAAGATTGGGCATCTCTGCTGTACTGCATCCCCTCCACTGGAAACGTGAACCAAAAGAGTTGCCCAAAAACACTCAAAGCCAAGAGACCGTTGTAGTTCTGTGAGGTTTTCCAGTGGCTGTTTTTGAATGAATCTTTCCTCGATTACCCACACACTCTCTGAAAATGTATTGAGGTTGAGCAGGCGAGGAGATGCCTGAGGAATGGCAGAAAGATGAGTTGAGATAGAACCATTAGCTCAGAGAGCGATCCAAGTTCAGTTTTTAAGATGGCCTTCTCTTGTAGGCTTTGGAAGGGAACAGACATACTTCAGCACGGTGACTGAGCAGGATCAACACATAAACACAACACAGGGTCTGAGCATAAACTCCATAGCACTACTTACATATTTTTGAGGTCACTGCAACAAGCTTTTAAATGCTATAAATCATCATGGTTGATTGCTTGATTAAGGTTATTGCAAGAGGATCCCATTGTGTTTACAATGTTGCTCTTGCTTTTGGGAATAATCCAGCACAAGGTTCACAAATTCCTTTTCGAATGCTTTCCCATTAAGATTCTTATATATATTTTTTCCAGTAGTGGAAAAAGTACCCAATTGTCAAAGTAACGATACCTTAATAGAAAGTGACTCAAGTAAAGTGAAAGACACGCAGTAAAATGCTACTTGAGTAAAAGTCTAAAATTATTTGGTTTTAAATATGCTTAAGTATCAAAAGTAAACGTAATTGCTCAAATATACTTAAGTATAAGAAGTAAAAGTATAAATGATTTATATTAAGCAACCCATTCTCTTGTATTTTTTATTTATTTACAGATAGCCAGTGTCCTGTCCTGCTAAGCATTCAAAATGTAACAAGTACTTTTGGGTGTCATTCATACTGTAATCTGAAAATGTATGACGTAAACGTACATTATTTTCTTTAGAATGTAGTGAAGTAAAAGTTGTCAAAAAATTAAGTAAAGATACCCCCAAAAAACGACTTAAGTAGTAATTTAATGTACTTTACACCACTGTGAATTTACCCAACAGAAAAATATTTTAAGTGGATTTATTTTCCAGACGCACCAGACGTGACCTATTGACTGTTGGGCTGTTAGTCCCGTTACGATGAGGCACAAAGCCTTGGGGTTGGTTCGTGACAAGCCACCGCGGATGAGGCTGAGGTCAGCGCTGACAGGTCGGCCATTTTCTCCTCAACACCGAGGGCTCATGTATCAAATGAGAACCCCACATGACGGAAGAAGCATGCCACGGTGTCTAGTGTTGCCCAATTGCTGTCTAAGCGTGAACTGAACATCTCTAGCGCTGCCCAAACGTTATGTAAGCGTTAACCAAGCGTTGCCGCTCATCCTCTGGTCAGGAACTGGGTCATGGTGGACGGTGGCCATCCAAAACCCATAGACTGAGGTCTTATTGATATGATTGACATGGCAAGTGGGAAAATAATACCCAGAGTAAGAACTTGACCGAGAATATCTTGAATTGTGTTGAGACGGTATGCGTTGCAGAAAACTGTATTGCTGCAAGAATCTTTGTCTGAAGGTTTACTTTAGGAGAGTGACAGACAGACAGACAGACAGACAGACAGACAGACAGACAGACAGACAGACAGACAGACAGACAGACAGACCAGACAGACAGACAGACAGACAGACAGACAGACAGACAGACAGACAGACAGACAGACAGACAGACAGACAGACAGACAGACAGACAGACAGACAGACAGACAGACAGACAGACAGACAGACAGACAGACAGACAGACAGACAGACAGACAGACAGACAGACAGACAGACAGACAGACAGACAGACAGACAGACAGACAGACAGACAGACAGACAGACAGACGACAGACAGACAGACAGACAGACAGACAGACAGACAGACAGACAGACAGACAGACAGACAGACAGACAGACAGACAGACAGACAGACAGACAGACAGACAGACAGACAGACAGACAGACAGACAGACAGACAGACAGACAGACAGACAGACAGACAGACAGACAGACAGACAGACAGACGAAAAGAGTGAAACAAGCTGTAATTTACACTGTAAATGTAATATTAAAACGTGAATATAACAAATCATATAGTATATAATATAAAGACCCAACCCGACCCTTTAAAAATAGCAGCTGTTATAGAGTTTACAGTATACAAGTTTATGAACAGAGTGACCATATATAGTAAATAAACGATGTAAATAAGACATTGGAAGTGGAAAATAGTTTTTTTTACACACACACTACTTTACATCCTATTACATAACAGTAAAATACACTCACAGATCTCTGCGCCAATTCTTTTGTACACTGTTGATTCCTGTCCACCTAAAAGGCACTGAACAGGTCAAATACTGTGACATAGGTTAAACTAACACACTGAATATTTTAGGATATAGAAATTGGGTGAAATTCTAAGTCTTCTTAGGGGCCCAGTTTGAAGAGATCATTAGTCATACAGACACATCTGCTTTCTGTGATTATAAAAATGTCATGACTGGTTTTCAGCACTGAAAAAAGCTATTATTACATTCCCCTATGTCATTACACTTACTGCATGTCAGTATTGTTAAAAGACAAATGCCTGACAAAGTGGTATGTTTTGGAACACAACCCATACATTTCATGTGGTATGTTTTGGAACACAACCCATACGTTTCAGGTGGTATGTTTTGGAACACAACCCATACGTTTCATGTGGTATGTTTTGGAACACAACCCATAAGTTTCATGTGGTATGTTTTGGAACACAACCAATACGTTTCAGGTGGTATGTTTTGGAACACAACCCATACGTTCATGTGGTATGTTTTGGAACACAACCCATATGTTTCATGTGGTATGTTTTGGAACACAACCCATACGTTTCATGTAATCCGTATGGCCATTCAGTGTACCTCCAATAATAATGATTGACACACTGAGTTTAGAACATGTATCAAATAAAAAGCCGCCATAATCTCACCTCTTCTATTAGCGAGACGTGTCGCTTTGTCAACGTCAATCGCTGGCGCCCTCTCACGAGGGCCAGATGTATACAAATAAATAAATAGACTGCACACTACGTTCTAATCCATTTAAATAGAAAACACAGTGTAGAGAGGAAGCAACTCCACTGACATCTGGTGTGAGTGAGCCAAGGAAAGGCCCAGATCTATAAGACCTATTAAATAACACAGAGTGCCAGAAATACACTCAATAAGAAACATCTAAATGTGTACTCTGACCACATAACGCACACGCAACCCACCAGGGGCTAGTGTAGAGTTCCCTCAAAAACTGGAGACATGTTAGCCATGTAGGCTAACTGCTAACGTTTGGCTAAGTAACCGTTAGCATTAGCATTAGTTAGGTATAGTTACTGAACAGTCTTTCCAAAAACAACCACTTGGTGAATGGTGAGAGTTAGGACCTGTCTAGAAACAACCTTTTGCTCATAGCCGCAAGCTAATAGCCCTACTCTCCAGGTACTGGTGTAGAGCAGTGTATACCAACTCCAGTCCTCAAGTATCCCCAACAGCACACATTTTTGTTGTAACCCTGGACAATCCTGATTCAACTCGAGGTGGCTTGACGATTAGATGAAAAATTTAATCAGGTGTGCTTGTCCGGGGCCACAACAGAAATGTGTGCTGTTGGGGGCACTGGAGGACTGGAGTTGGGGTGTTGGGGGTACTGGAGGACTGGAGTTGGTATACACTGCTCTACACCAGCACCTAGGGAGTAGGGCTATGAGCTTACGGCTATGAGCTAGAGGTTGTTTCTAGACAGGTTTTAACTCTCACCATTCATCAAGTGGTAACTTCTGAATGACTGAACTTCGAGCCATTACATCATGTGCCCTCAAACGTGACCCAGTAGCCACGGACCGTACCAAGTCCTGTCTGGATCTCTCCTCGCATGGCTCTGGTTTGGTTCTGATCAAATTCAAGTATTTTCCAGGAGACAATACTGAGTCATCCATACCATTCCTATTGTCTTGTGGCGGAGTGAGAGAACGAATCAATTCACCCCTCTTATGGCTTAAGAGTATTCATATATTTCACCCCAAAAAATAATCTTTCCATGTCCTAGAAACTATTGTTTAGAAATGTTATTACAAGCTAATGCCTCCAATCACAAAGACAGCGTCAATGCATTTTAGTACACCAGAAATACATTCATTTCCAATGGAATGCTGCGTTTGCCTTGCTGCATTGCGTGCAGAGGCAGTTGCAGTGTGTTCTTGTGGTGCATACCTTGGATTTATCAAACGTATGCATCACATTGTATGCATAGACAGCTTGACAGAAATGGTAGCAGAAGGTGAATGTTGAACTTTTGTTTGCACACAATCCAAATGATGCTAGGTACTACTTGCGCAATGACGCTATCAGTGTGATCAAGGCGTAACACCTGGTCCTGCATTAATCAATTGCATATTATAGAATTCTTCATATCCTTTCAGCCTCTCTGAACATGTCATTGTATTCCCAGCCTCTGAACATCCCAAAATATCTCTTCCATTCATGGTGTTTTTCCCCTCCCAAAACTGAAGCGACGTCCAGCCACGAAGCCCCAACATGGCTACTTTCCATAAAGTCAGTTTCCTCATTCTTACATCTCCCAACCGTCTTGTTAGTTAGGCATCCTCCGTTGGAGAGATCATTCTCCATCCTCCCGGCTTGTGGTACAGTCCTAAATATTCCACCCCTCCTCTTACAGTGCTGTGGTCAGTCCTGAATGCTCCACCCCTCCTCTTGCAGGCTAGTGGTACAGTCCTGAATGCTCCACCCCTCCTCTTGCAGGCTAGTGGTACAGTCCTGAATGCTCCACCCCTCCTCTTGCAGGCTAGTGGTACAGTCCTGAATGCTCCACCCCTCCTCTTGCAGGCTAGTGGTACAGTTCTGAATGGAGCGGTTTGGTCTGTGCTTCTTCCAGTAGTTTTTCCTCCAACCTGGAGTAGTGTATGAAGACTTTGTGGATCCACCCCGAGTAGTAGGCCACATTGACGAAGATGGCGGCCGCCGGGCCAGGGCACAGCCCCGGCCGTGGATGCTCTCACGCCCACAAT